>NW_008353217.1:59335-65741 GCF_000622305.1 Nannospalax galili | reverse complement strand
AAGGGTACTCATTCAATTTTATGTCTTACAGGGTTTATACTGAGTTCAATATTGTATAACTGTACTAATTCAACTGCGAACCTAAATATTTACAGCCACTTTTGAAAGAGATGTATCCTTGCTCTGGAATGTGTTACTGAATATGTTAAAGCTGTAATGAAATGCTTCTTCTAATCAAGTGGTTATTAAATAAAGAAAAAGAAACGTATATCAAGCAGCAAATGAAAAAAAATTAACATGAATTTTTTGGGGGAGAGTGTCTCGATACGTAGCCCAGGCTGGCCTTGACTCACTAGTAGCCAAGACTAGCCTTGAATTCATGATGAGCCTCCTACTTCAGTCTCCTGAGTGCTGGGATTGCAGGTGTGAGCCATCCTACCTGACTTCATGTTTTCTTAAAAGTACAAAAGGGAGGGGCTGAAGAGATGGCTCAGTGGTTAGGAGCACTGACTGCTCTTACAGAGAACCCTTGTTTGATTCCCAGCACCCACATGGCAGCTATGAACCATTCTTAAGTCCAGTTCCAGGGGAATCCGAAGCCCTCTTCTGACCTCTGAGGCACTGCACAACACGGGTGCACTCACATACATGCAGGCAATACACTCAGACACATAAAATAAAAAAAAATTAAAGTACAAAAGGAAGATAAAAAATCACATCAAATCCACTTATCTTGAAAAAGTGTGTTAATATTTTCTGAGCATTAAAACAGATGCATTTTGTGCATCTCTATGTATGTGAGCACACACAAAAATAATTTCAGATTACATCACAGTACTACTTATAAAAATCTATTACATTTAACATTATTTGAAATCATTAAAGAAGCTGAAGTAAGATGGAAGGAACCCTAAGCCAGATAAATGTGCCTTCATCATGAGTAATTACTGCAGTTCTTAAAACGTCACTGTGAAGTATTTTGCAGACACAGGATAAGAACACAATGGCAATCATGGTCCCACTGCCTTCGGCCACAATGCCGAGTGCTGTGGTTGTTTAAACTTACCCACAACACCTTCTGCTTGGCTTCCTGGGTAGGAGCACATTTCCCACCCATGATTTTCCCACCTGGAGGCTCCCTTGTGTGTCTCCCCCTCCCCCCAGCTGCTTCTTGGTGAGGCAGGTGACTAGACAGCTGTGTGGTAGTCTGTCTTCAGCACGACAAAGGTGCCTCCTGTCCCTTGTAAAAGTCAGCTGTAGGAGTCTCAGCACCCACTTTGGGGCATTGCCTCAACAGAAGTGCAATTTTAGAAAGAAGAGCCAAACTGCAAGCCTTTGGCTCCTAAAGGTCCTTCCCCAGGCCTTTATTGACCTGGGATTCTTCAGAGGTCCAAGTATCACACTATTCTGAGATGCTCCTCTCTGCTGACTTTGGGTGGATGGTGTCCACAGATCTGTGGAGCTTGGCATCAATCTAGTCCCTTCGGCTCTATCTCTAAATTTATCACTATCTGGGTCTATAGTGGCACTGCTCTGGCTTGTGGGAGGTGCTTATAGATTTATTTTAGTGCTTTGAATTTCTTTTACTATTTCAGTAGAATCTAGGAGGAAGAAAAGGTATCTGTATTTAGTTGGTTACCTTGAATAATGAGTTTCATCCTTGTGGTATTTCTCTATGTCTATAATATGTGAAAAACAAGCCTTATTTAAAAAGTAATAACGTTCTCATGTAACAACTCTTAAAGAGGTTAGGGTAGATGGAACATACTTCACATGATAAAGGCTGTATACAACAAACCTAGAGCCAGCATTAAATGAAGACACACGCTCTAACATCAGGAAGGAGATAAAGATGCTCACCCTCTCTTATTTAATACAGTGGTCAGAGTCTTAGCTATAGCAATTAGACAACAGAAAGGCATAAGGGGATAAAAAGAGGGGAGGAAGAGGTCAAACTAGGCTTATCTGAAGATGACATGATTATCTATTTAAAAAACCCTATGGCATCTACTAGAAAACTCCTAGATCTAATAAACACAGTAAAGCTACAGAATACAAAATCAATATTTTTAAAAATTGCCTTCTTATATGCTAAAAGCCTACTCTCTCTGAGAAAGAAATTAGGAAAATATCCCTTCAAATTAGCACCCTCCAAAATTAAGTACCCAGGAGAATCAAAGGACAAAGGAGAGAAAGACCTCTGCTGGGATAGCATCGAGACACTGAAGCAAGAAATCAAAGATGGGAGGGCCTTCCACGCTACTGGAATAAACATTGTGAAAACGGTCATACTACCAAAATTAATCTACAGATTTAATGCGATACTCATCAAATCCCCATGTCAGCTTTCATAGAACTAGAGAAAACAATCCAAGAATTCATATGGAGCCACCGCACGGATTTCCACAGTATCCACACCAATTTGTACTCCCACTAGTAGTGCATGAAGGTTTCCATTCCCCACATTCTTGGCAGTATTTGTTGTCTTTTGTTTCCTTAATCTTAGTCTGACTGGAGTAAGTTGAAATCTCAGAGTAGTTTTAGTTTGTATTTCCCTGAAGACGTCTAAAAATATTTCTTAGTTGTTTGTATTTCTTCTTCTGAGAACTCTCTGTTCAGTTCCACAGCCTACTTTTTAATTGGATTGTTTGTTTTCTTGGTATTTATTGAGTTCTTTGTATATTCTAGACACTAATCCTCCCTCAGATGTACAGCGGGAAGAATTTTTCCCCCATTCTGTAGGCCTCTTCAGTGGGGGGAGTTGGTGCTAGGCTCCAGAAGCTTCACCTTTCACGTTGGGGCGCTGATGGTGGCCCTGGCAGCAGTTGTTCAACCCCTTCTCTGAAATCCCTACCAGCGCCCCTTTGGTAGATTGCTGATCAGAGTCTTAACGCAGCTGTCTGGTGCGAATGCTGCTATGGCGCTGCACTGTGTGTTGGCTGCAGCTGCAGCAAGTCCAGACTGGTGCTCTGGGATGTTTGTGAGTCTGATGGTACAAGAGGTTTGCTGTGGTGTTGGTTTAGTCAGTTCTGGGGCTGAGGAAGTAGCTGATGGCGTTGTGAAATATTTCTGTTCCCTTTATTTCACAAATTGTAGCTGGCCACTGGTTCCAATGGAAGGCCCATAATTTTTTTTAATATAGTAGACTTTTGATTTTTTTTATTGGCACCCCATTTACTATTTGCTAATCACGACTGTGTCCTGACACCATAGATCTATGTAATAAATTGTTACCGTAGCTTTGTTTTTAGATGTCTTATTAAGGATGTCAGTTGGCACCTTATGATTGGGGCCTGGAAAAAAGTGTGGGTGCAGAGTGGGTGGGGGAGGGTTCTGTAGGGTAAGCGTGTTGCTATTTCTGTTTTTCTAATCACCATGGTCGCTGGAGTTCCTTTTAAAGTATATACGGGCTCTAAGGAGCTGTATGTCAGTCTTCAACCTTGGATACTCGGCAGGGTTTTTCCTCTGCTCTTCCACCTCTTCCTCCTCTTGTCCCGTGGTGATGGCATGGCTGGACCAATCGGCTTCCTTGCCTTCTGTTTGCCACTTAGTCTTAGCCAATGGGAAGGAAGGAGGGAGGTGAAGCTGGGGTATCTCTTCTCCTGACTTGGTGTGGGCTTGGCTTCCACTGCTGGGCCCTTCTATGTAGGATGGCCACCCCTCTCACAGGGCAGGGTCCTTTCAGTTGGATAGTTCCCTCTGCACCTCCCTGAGTACCCAGTAACCAGTTTCACTGAGACCTCAAAAGGCCGCACAGTTCTTTGCGGTTTTCCTATGGAATTTTAAATCACTCTTTTAGTTGGTATTTCTTGACTTATTCTGCTGGAACATTGGTTGATACAGGTTCTATGAAAGTTCCCATTTAATTGAGCAGGATATTTATAATGGTGTAATTCTAAGGGGACTATGGGGCCATGCGTGTGTGGCTCCTATTCCTAGGTCCACATATGAAATCTTGATTTTACACTCCTGATGCTAATGAGTCTGTGACCTTGGACAGGCAACAAAATCTTCACCACAGCTGCAGAGCAGACAGACAGGCATTTTGTTTTCCAATTTGGGGCCGCAATTCCTTCCCAACACTAAGTCATCCCTAGTATATAATGTAATTGAAGATATTTTTAGGAAACATACTTAAACACTCTCCCCCCCACCCCGTTTGGCTAACAGACAACTGATCATTAAGCGAAGCACAGATTTCTGGTGTCCAACAGTTTGGGCTAATCACAGTGGCACTAACAGTGCTCAGATGTAACTGAAGGGATCAACTTCCCCTGTTGCTAAAGTGATCATGGCAGAATTGCACATCTTGGATTCTACCTACAGGTGGTAAACTGAAGGGCAGAAAGTTTAGTTGATGTTACTGGTCTTATGGTCTCACTGGTCGAGCTGATAAGATAGATGCCAAATAGAGTTTGTGGGTGAGGAAGACAGAATCTGACTGAGGCCATTCCTTCCTCTGCTTCTGTTGGGCTGACCACAAAGCAAAGCCTGTGCAGTGAGTGCGAGGATGGCCTGCTAAGGTTATTTATATCCAGGCTTTAGAGCATTCTCTAAATGCTTGAATTTCTTGATGCTACGGTTTGAATCTGAAATGTCTTCCTATAGGCTCATGTTTTGGACACTTGGTCCTTGTTCGGTGGCCCCATTAAAGAGGTGGGGCCTTGCCAGCAGACACAGGTCACTAAGGGTGGACCTTTGAAGGTTATGGCCTACTTCTTGTCCTCTTTGATCTGTTTCCTGGGCCTCCACGATATGAGGAGCCCCCACTTCACACTCTGCTGCCATGAGCTCCGATGCCTTTCCACCCTGAGCCCAAATAATTTTGTTCTCCTATAAACTGCCTCTGTCAGGCATTTCATCATAGCAATGCAAAAGTAGCTATTTTTTGGATGTTAATAAAAATAAATGGAAAAATACTTTTTTTGCATTTTTAATTGAGCTTTTAAAATTTCACACAATATTTCCCACTCAAATCCAGACACCCTCCCCCATCCATGCTTCCCCCATCCCCCCACCAAACCCTATGCACTCTGCTATACATGCTGAGTCCTATTCATTCAGGTGTTTGTACCCAAATGTCCTTCAGTGTAAATGCGTCCACTGGAGTCTAATCAGCCCATGCAGTGGTCATATGTAGGTCATACTCTCCCTCATCCAGCAGGAATTGGTCTCAAATAGTTTCCAACCTAGTGCTGGCCTGCCACCTATTTCTCACCTCCCCTTTGGGCCCTTGTTTAATGGAACTGACATGGGCTCTGCTCTCGATGCCACTGCTGTCACAGACTCACATGTGCAAGGTTTCAGTAGTGGCCTGTAAGTCTCCACCTCCCTGTGTTCATGAACCAGCCCTGGCTCTTACAATCTTTTTGCCTGCTCTTCTGCAGTGGTCCCTGAACCCTGGGTAAGTGAGGTTCCATATAGGAGTCCCATCCTACATTCTAAAGTCTCTTATTCTCCAAAACTTGGCCAGTTGTGGAATTCTGTGTGCACTGCAATCTGTTGAACATGAAAACCTCACTGGTTAGAGTTGAGGGGTGCATAAGGGGTGCCCTTTCTCTACCCCTTATTCTGCTATTTTCTGTGAGACTTAGTTCTAGAGATTCAACTGCAGATGTGTCACCTAGTACTGGGCATCTCCCAGGCATATGTTCTCTGTGCCTGACCAGATGTACAACTCTGCAGTAACCTCCATCTGTTGCAAAAAGAAATTTCTTTGATGCGTGCTGTATGGTATGCTTGTCACTCTAAGGGAGGTCTCGTCTATCTGGCATTGCATTCCCTGCCAATTGGCTCCAGGTACAGATATGCACTAATATTCAGACACTCTATGTCCATTTCTCATGTGGTTTCTAGGGTATCACTTTTTCCTCTAGGTTTCCTAGCCCCCCGAGATTCACTCATCTTTTTGCTCCCATCTGGCTTTCCTCCTCCCTCCCTCCCTAGCCACAGTGCCCCCATTATCCCCACCCTCCCCCAATACCTCCCAACTCCTGCCATCTTTCGTTTCCTCACTTCTCTCCCTGCCTCACATCATGGTCCCTCACATGTTCCTCCTTCCTCTCCTCCCTGCAAATTACTCCCGCTTTTTCTACCTCCATCAGGTAACATCTGTTCCATGCTATCTCCCTTCCAGGTTGTTTCTTTTACTTGACTTCCATGTGTCCTTTCCCTTTCCCTGGCTCCTGGTGTCATATCAGAATTTACATACTCACATATAAGGGACTGGTGTTACAATCCACAAGTGAGGAAGAACATATGTTGCTTGTTTTCTGTGTTACTTCATTTAGTATACACTCTCTAGCTCCATCCATTTACCTGCAAATTTCATAATTTCATTTTCTTACTGCTGAGAACTCCATTGAATAGATGTACCACATTTTCACTAACCATCAGTTGAGGGACATTTATGTTGTTTCCATTTCTTAGCTATTGTGAAGGGAGCAGTAACAAATATGGATGGACT
>NW_008353217.1:57121-59145 GCF_000622305.1 Nannospalax galili | reverse complement strand
TAAGGTGCTTCTTAGCCATTTTTATTTCTTCATTTGAGAATTCTCTGTTTAAGTCTATTACTCATCTTTTTATTGGGTCATTTATTTTCTTCTTTCTTTCTTTTTTGAGCTCTTTGTATATTCTGGATATTAATCCTCTGTTGGATGTGTAGCTGGTGAAGATTTTCTTCCACTCAGTGGGTTTCCTCTTTCCTTCCTTAGTTGTTTCTTTTGCTGTACAGAAACTTTGTAATTCAATGAGGTCCCACTTACTGATTGCTGGCTTTAGTACCTGAGCAGCTTGTGTCTATGTTTAGAAAGTCCTTTCCTATGCCTACTGGAGGGTGCTGCCTCTGTTTTCTTCTAGCAGTTTCTGAGGTTAAGATTTTATATTGAGATCTTCGATCCATTTGGAGTTAACTTTTGTGCAAGGTGAAAGATAAGGGTCAGGTTTCATTTTCCTGCAGGAGGAGATCTGGTTTTGCCAGCACCATTTGTTGAAGATGCTGTCTTTCCTCCATTGTGTGTTCTTGACACCTTTGTCGAATATCAGGTGGCTGAAATTATATGAACTCATGTTTGGGTCTTCTATTGTGTTCCACTGATATTGGTGTCATATTTGTGCCAGTACCATGCTGTTTTTATGACTATAGCTCTGTAATATAATCTGAGATCTGGTATGGTGATCCCCCCCAGCATTGTTCTTTTTGCCCAAGATTGTTTTGGCTGTCTGGGTTTTTTTTATTTTGATTCCATATGAATTTAATGATGATTTTATCAAGCTCTGTAAGGAATGTCATGGGTATTTTGATTGGTATTGCATTGAATCTATAAACTGCTTTTGGTAAGATGGTCATTTTCACAACATTAATTCTACCAATTCATGAGCATGGTAGGCCTTTCCATCTCCTAGTATCTTTCTCTATCTCTTTCTTCAGAGTTTTGCAATTTTATTTTAGAGTTCTTTAATGTCTTTGGTTAGGTTTATTCCTAAATATTTTATTTTTTTAAAGACTACTGAGAATGGGAGTGTTTCCTTGAGTGCTTTTTCTGTGTTTTTGTTATTGGTATATATAAAGGCTACTGATTTTTAAGTTTTGTATCCTGCCACCTTACTGAAAGTATTAATCAATTCAAACAGTTTTCTAATGTAATTTTTGGGATCTCTTATGTATAATATTATATCATCTGCAAATAGGCTAATTTGATCTCCTCTTTTTTCCAATTGGCACTCTTTTTGGTACACCTTTAATTTCCTTCTCTTATCTTATTGCTCCTGCAAGAGTTTCAAGCACTATATTGAAAAGGAGTGGAGACAGTGGACAGCCCTGTCTGGTTCCTGATTTTAATGGGAATGCTTCTGGTTTTTCTCCATTGAGGGTGATGTTGGCTATGGGTTTGTTGTATATAGCTTTAGTTATGTTGAGGCATGTTCTCTCCAGATCAATTCCTTCTAGGACTTTTAACATGAATTTATGTTGGATTTTGTCAAATATCTTTTCTGTATCTATTGAAGTGACCATATCGTTTTGTTCTTTAAGTCCATTGGTATGTTTTATTACATTTAATGGCATGTATGTTGAACCATCCCTGCATCTCTGGAATAAAGCCGACTTGATCATGGTGGATGATCTTTTTGATATGTGCCTGTATGTGGTTTGCATTTTTGTTGAGTATCTTTGCATCTGTGTTCATTAAGGACATGGGTCTGTAGCTTTCTTTTTTGTTGTATCTTTACCTAGTTTTGGTATTAGAGTGATGCTGGCTTCATAGAAGGAGTTTGGGAGTTCTCCCTCTGTTTCTATCTTTTTGAATAATTTAAGCAGTATTGTCTGTGAATTTTCTTGGACCATCTGGTAGAATTCTGCTAGAATTCTGGTAGAATTCTGAATCCATCTGGGCTAGACTTTCTTTAGTGGGGAGGTTTTATATTACTGTTTCAATGTCCTTATTTGTTAAGGATCTGTTTATGCTGTTGATCTCTTGGTTAAACTGTGGTGGTGGCCATGATTTTAGAAATTCTTCTATTCCTTTTGGCTTTTCAA
>NW_008353217.1:52532-56481 GCF_000622305.1 Nannospalax galili | reverse complement strand
AGAATAACTTGCATGAGCTGCTGAGTAGAAAGTGTATTCTTTGGTGGTTGGGTGGAATAGTCTGTGTATATGTTAGGTCCATTTCGTGTAGTATGTCATTTAATTCAGATGTCTTTCGGTTTATTCTTTGTCTACTTGACCTGTCTTTTGAAGAAAGTGGGATATTAAAGTCACCCACTATCACTGAGTGGTGTCAATCTCTGTTTTATAGTCCTGGACTACTGACTTTATGAAATTGGGTGCTCCAGAGTTTGGTGCATAAATGTTCATGATTGTAATATCTTCTTGGTCAATTGTTTCTTTGATTAGAATGAAGTAACTATCCTTGTCTCTTCTGATGAGTTTTAATTTGAAGTCTATTTTGTCAGATATTAAAATTGTGACACCTGCTTGGTTTGTAGGGCCATTTGCTTGGGATATTTGTCTCCACCCTTTCACCCTAGTGAAAGGATGTGAAAGGATGTGAAAAGATAGTGTCTATCCTTGAAGGTGAGATGGGTTTCTTGAAGACAACAAAAAATGGGTTTTCTTTCTTGATCCATTGCAACAACCTGTGTCTTTTGACAGGGGAGTTGAGGCCATTGATATTGTTATTATTGAAAGGTGTGTATTGTATACTGTCATTTTAATTTCTTTGTATTTCTGGCCCTATTTTGTGTTTCTCTTGTTATATCTTTCTTTATTTTCTTTCTGTAGCCTCTTGGGAATACTCCTTCCTTCCTTCAGTCCTTCAGTGTTGCTTCAAGTATTCTCTGTAGTACTGGTTTGAAAGACATGAATTCTTTCAGCCTATTTGTATCATGGAAAATTTTCTGTTCTCCCCCTTTAAGTATGAGAGGTAGTTTTTCTGGGTTAAGTATTCTGGGTTGGCATCCATGATCGTTTAGAACTTGGAATACTTTGCTCCAGGCTCTTCTGCCATCTATGATTTGCATTGAAAACTCAGTTGTAATTTCTGATGGGTTTTCCTTTATATATAACTTGTTTTTCTCTAGCAGCTTTCAGTACCTTCCCTTTATTCTGTACATTTAATATTTTTACTATAATATGTTGTGGGGACTTTCTCTTCTGTTCATATCTTGTATATCTTTCCTTAATTTAGGGAAGTTTCTTCTATAATCCTATTGAAGATCTGTTCGATGCCATTGGTTTGAGTTTCCTCTCCTTCCTGTGTGCCTATAATATGTAGATTTGGTTGTTTCATGTTGTCCCACATTTCCTGAGTGTTCCATTCCTGTGGTTTTTTCGAATTTTGCATAGTCTTTGCTTAAGGAGTCCAGATCCTCAACTTTATCCTCCAGTCTTGATGTTCTGTTTTCCAGTTCATTCATTCTCTTTGTGAGACTTTCTCTGGTTGTTTCTAATTGTTTCATTGAGTTTTTCAGTACTGTGTTCATTTCCATTTGGGTTTTCTTCACTATTTCTATCTCTTTAGTGAATTTGCTTTTCATGTTATGAATTGTTTTTGATATTTCATTAAGCCTCATATTTCTTAATTTCCTCTTTGAGTACTTCGAGGTGTATGTCTGTGTTTTCTTGAAGTTCATTGATCATGTTTATGGTTGGTCTTTTAAATTCTGCGTCCTGGGGGTCTCCATGGTGGTTCTCAATGCTGTGCACTTCTGTAGGACTCGTGGGTTTTGTTGGGGATGTTTTCCTGGTTTTTCATACTGTTTGTGTTTTTACATTGCTGTTTGGGCATATGGATGTTCTTTGTTGGTTATGTGTTCAACAGGAACTTCTACTCCTCTTTTGTTTAATTTAGTTTAGCTTCTGTTAATATTGCTTATGTAGCTTAGTTACTTTTTGTTTAGGTATGGAAGACAAATTGGTGGGTATTTTAAATTCTTGTTGGGCAGTAGACTGGTCAGAATCCTGGCTGAACATGTCTGTCTGCCTCATTGGGAAGCTGGAGGGGACCACCTGGAGAGAATTAGGGACCTATGGCCGGGTGTTTTAGTTAATCTGGTTTGGGAAGCTAGTCCTGGGCTGAGTTGAAGGAACTCGAACTCACCTGTGTCAGAGAGAGGCCAGCAAGGGACAGGGTGGGGGTGAATGAGAGAAATGGGGTAGAGAGTCAGTGAGCTGGAATTGACTTACCAGACTCCTGGCTGAGCCAGGTCTGTCTGCCTGAGTGGGAAAATTCTTATAAACAACATTTGTATTTGAAAGCATTCAAATACAATTCAAACCTGGCCTCTTCATTTTTGTTATCCTTGTTTGTTGCATTACACCAAATTCTTGTTAAAAATTTCATTTAATTTTCAGGGCTGGAGAGATGGCTCAGTGGTTAAGAGCACTGATTGCTCTTGCAGAGAACCCGGATTTGATTCCTAGCACCCACATGGCAGCTACAAACCATCCTTAACTCCAGTTCCAGGAGAATTTGAAGCTCTCTTCTGACATCTGTGGCATTGCACGACACAGGTGCCCTCACATACATGTAGGCAATACACTCATACACATAAAAAATAAAAATAATAAAATAAAAATTTTTAAAAAGTATTTTTATTTTATGTGTATGAGTGTTATGCCTGCATGTATGTGAGTGCACCTGTGTTATGCAGTGCCCATGGAAGCCAGAAAAGGGCATTGGATCCCCCTGGAACTGGAGTTATAGACAATTGTTAGCCACCATATGGGTGCTGGGAACCCAAACCAGGAAGAGCCAGGACCTCTTACACTTACACTCAGAGAGGGTGAAGCACTTTTTCTGAGGAACAAAACTGGGGGAAGAGTTGTCAATGAACTATCAAAATTCCTTTCAATTCTGAAATTCTTAGCTATTCGAATATGATAACCTATATTGCCCTTGAAGCTGTCACTTGATTTCACTTACACTATCTGAAAGATCAGACAGCAGAAGGTCATTTGAGAGTTATCTATCTATGAGGGACATGTGTGTGGCAGTCAGAGGGCAACTTCTGGGAGTGAGTTCTTTCCTTCCTCCACGTAGTTAGTACTGGGGATCCAAATAAGGTCATCAGAATTGGTAGCAAGTGCTTTTACCTACGGAGCCATCTTGCCAAGCCAGAGAAATCTGTATATATATTCCTTGGCTACTATTTAAATGGAGCAAATCAATATGCAAATTTGGTTTAGTATATTATACCATGAACCCTGGTCTTCTCCAAAGCAGTACAATTACGTTAGCACAGACATTTTTAGGTATGTCAACATAGCTGTCGCTCTAATAGTCATTTATCTTATTTAATTGGCACATTTCCCAGGTTTATCTAATTGGCAATTTAAGACACGCTTAAATTGGTGAGCTCCAAACATTTTAAATTTCTCTGAATGAGAAATACTCTGCTCAGTTTCAATTGGGTAGAATAATAAATTAAGAAGTTATTCCCAGTTGGTATAGCTCAGTGACACAGCCTTTGTCTAGAAGAGCAAGGCCCTGCCTAGGTTTGATCCTCAGCACCAGAAAAAAAGAAAAAAATATTCTTGGTCTTTAGTAAGATAGTGATAGTTAGGGTACAAATAGTTTTTAAAAAGGTACTTTCTGTTAATTTGGTTAACCTAAAAATGTTGCAAAAATAAACATTAAAAATGCAAAGAGCTGGGTGTGGTGGTACATATCTGTATCTCAGTGCCTGGGAGGCAGAGGCAGATGAATCTTTAAAGGTGGGAGGCCAGCCTGGTCTACATAGCAAGTTCAAGCCCAGCTGGGGCTATATAAGACCCTGTCAGAAAAAAAAAAAAAAAGAGCTGCATCTGGTGGATCTGTAATTCTAGCATTCCTATCTTGAGATGGGGGCTGAGATAACAGAATCTGTGGGAAGTGCATGGACCAGCTAACCTGGAGGATGCTGCACATGGCAGAAACGAGAGAGATCCTGCCTCAACAAGGTGGAAGGCCAGTTGTCCTCCATTTCCACATGTGCACAAGTGCACACTCATGGGACTGCATGTACGCACACACACCAAATAGGCTAGTTGATCA
>NW_008353217.1:49822-51475 GCF_000622305.1 Nannospalax galili | reverse complement strand
TGGCGCTTAGGCTTAGAAGGAAAAGCAGCCACCACCTACCCTGCCCAGTTCTCAGTTCTGTCCTCCTTGGATCCACCACTTCAACTCAGAGTCTCTTTCTAGTTTGTTGCTTTCAAGTTCTTTGTCGCCTCCTTGTAATGAGTGGTTGAGTACATTAGCTGTGATGAGCAATACTATCTGCTCTAATAGCAACCTCCCTATGACAGCAGCTGAAGCACAGTCTTCTCTATACATTTGGGGCCTCAGGATCAGGCTCCAGCCATCTTTTGGTGGTGGCCACTATCTTCAGCATGTGGCTTTCACGTCTTCCCTGGAAGAGGGATTGAGAACAGATGATGAAATGTGGGAGACATTTTGGGCTCAGGCCAAGAAGTGGTGCATTGCCACTGCTCTCAAACTCCACCCTTCAGAGCTGATCACCAGAGGGCAGCCTGTTTGCTGAGCAGCTGGGAACATGTAGTTTAGCCATGTGTCCAAGGAGAAAGGACCTAGGGTTGGGGAGCATCACCCTCCTCACTGTGGGTTCATGCTCTGTCCTGTCCCCTTCCATACGCCCTCTAATAGCCCTGTTTTAGAGCAAACCAGTACTCAGTGTTTACCCCTCAGTGGGTTCCAAGATACCAGTTGATGCTGAACTGAGTTGTGTATGGGTTCTGCTCCTTTTTCTTGTACATCGTTTAATATTCATCCCGAATACTTCACCATTACTGTAAAGTGCCTCTCAGCACCACTTTCCCCACAGCCCAGCATATCAACTTCTAGTTACGTCTCCCCTCCCAGCATTCCCCACTCTTTGCTGTGATCTGGGACCTAGCTGCTGTTAGTACCTCCTTTAAGGAAAGGATTCTGCGTTCCTCTTTGTTTCTCCTCCATTTCCGTTCTGTTCCTGTTTCTTTCTCAGTCTGCTGTCTTAGTAAAGCGCGGCCTTCAGTAGTTTCCTGACCGAGGCACACAGATGAACAGTCACGGAGCACCTGAAGCTTCTTACCTACTCCTGTGCTGGGTAGATACCGGCTCGGCTCACAGTCAGGTCACGTGAATTCCGTCAGGATTCTGCAGGCACCCGTGATCTCGGTTATGATGTTCCTTCTCACCCCCATTTTCCTCACAGTGAAACTTTTCAAATTTAAATTTTGTAGTCATTTGGAGAATCCTTTTTGTTCAGAAGTTATCAGAGAACTCTCCAATCTCCTTTCTTTTTCAAGACGGGGTCTACTTGCCTGCGTTTGTTGTAGGAGCAGGCTAGGGAGCAGGCATAGGGGAGCAGTCCAGTCAGCCCTGCTGTGCTCTGCCCCTCCTTGTTCTCCTTTGGATTCCCAGAGACGAATCTCCTGTCTTCTGCAGTGTGGGAGAGCTGTCGAGAGACTACTGGGGGTGGGGATATGATCGAATGACTCCTATGGAAATGGAAAATACCTTTTGGAGTGTTTGAAGCACTGTGCGCTGAGGTAACTACGGATCCATGGGGTGAGTTGAGTCTTCACTCTACCATCTGGCTTGCGCACATTTCACTCTTCATTCCTTCCACGGCACCCCATTGTTCTGCCGTGTGTTGACCTATCCCGGCTGCTAGTCTTTCCCCTCCCACTTTTATCCCTCTCTTCTTTCCTATCTTCTTACGTTAATCATTTGGAGGGAGGAATGAAGGGAAAG
>NW_008353217.1:46929-49410 GCF_000622305.1 Nannospalax galili | reverse complement strand
TGTGTGTGTGTGTTGTTTATTTGAAGTAAAGCTGTCCAAAGAAGGGGCCAGGTCTGGAGTTGAGGGGTAAGTCTACGAGGGAGAGATAGATGTGATGCTCTGAGCTTAGGGGTGGTGTTTGGAGCCACAGAACTGGATGCGAACCCCTGAGGGTGAGTATAGGCTGAGGAGGGGAGTCACCCAGAGTGGGTCTGGGGAGGAGAAACCAGCAAAGCGAGGCCAAGGCAGGCCTGGCAATGTCTGGGGATGGGTTGGGGTCTCACCAGTGTGTGGCAGAGAAGCATAGGGAAGAGCATGAGGGAACCACGCACTGCCTGAGGGAAGGAAAGGCAGTGCCCACTGTGGGATTTAGCATATGGATGAAAGGCCATTGGTAGCCATGCCAAGACAGTGGGTGAAAGCTTGATGAGCAAGAGTTTGACTGAGGGGCATTGAGAGGAGCTACTGTAGTTTGGGGTTTCAGGCTGGCAAGATGACCCTATGGAGAAGCACTGCCACACAAACCCAAGGACACGACTTCAGAACCCCAGAACCCCATGTAAAGCTGGCAGTGGTTATACGTATCTGTCCCAGTGATCCTATGGCAAATGAGAGGTAGAGAATCTCCAGGTGCTCACAGGCCAGCAAGCTCACAGGCCAGAACCCCATGTAAAGCTGGCAGTGGTTATACGTATCTGTCCCAGTGATCCTATGGCAAATGAGAGGTAGAGAATCTCCAGGTGCTCACAGGCCAGCAAGCTCACAGGCCAGAACCCCATGTAAAGCTGGCAGTGGTTATACGTATCTGTCCCAGTGATCCTATGGCAAATGAGAGGTAGAGAATCTCCAGGTGCTCACAGGCCAGCAAGCTCACAGGCCAGAACCCCATGTAAAGCTGGCAGTAGTTATATGTTTCTGTCCCAGTGATCCTATGGCAAATGGGAGGTAGAGAATCTCCAGGTGCTCTCAGGCCAGCAAGCCCACCTAGGCAGCAGTGAACAAGAGACCCTGTCTCAGGCAAGGTGGGAGGTGAGGACTGATACCCGAGAGGTTGTCCTCTCACTGCCACACACACACACCACACATACACACACACACAAACACACACACATACACACACACACGCACACACACACGTGTCAAAAAAATATGTAGGGTTTTGCAAGTTTTTGCATAGTGAAGCAAGGCAATGACAGAAGGAAGAAGGGGATGCTGACAGGATGGCCCACAGGAGGAGGGCTGAGATGGTGCAGTGGTTCCTGGCATAGTTCACAGTGTGGTGAGCTGGACAACTGGAGGGTCATCTTAGGAGCCAAAGCGTAGCTCATTTTCAGTAATAGGGAGAGAGGAAAGGAGGAGGGAAATGGAGGGAGAGGGAGGACGGGGTGCAGTTGGTAGGTGGAGGGGTATCGCGTGGCCATGAGAATTTAGAGGAGATTCCTTTGTGTTTTCATCTGTCTGCTCCTCCTGCCTCAGCCTCAGCACTGGGACCACGGGTGAGAGCTATCGTGCCCAGCCCCTCAGGTTTGTGGGAGGTGAGGTGAGGTCATTTGTGGAAAGTCAGGGTGAGGCTGAGCTGAGAAGGGTCAGTTTAAGCTTGCTTTATCTCTTCTTGAAAAAAATTTTTAGTCATTTTAGGGGAATTCAGAGGGAACACAGGTATCCAACCCACCCTTTAAATGTGTGTGTGTGTGTGTGTGTGTGTGTGTGTGTGTGTGTGTGTGTGTGTGTGTGTGTGCGCGCGCGCGCGCTTGACTGCGCAGGTGGAAACCAGAGGATGAGCTCAAATGTCATTCCTCCTCAGATGCCATCCACCTACCTGCCTCTGCCTCTTCAGTCCTGAGGTTACAAGCGTGCATCACACATCCAGTTTTTTTATGTTGGATTCTGAGGCGTGAACTCGAGTTTTCATGTTTTCACAGCAAGCACTTTACTGACTGAGCTAACTCCCTAGCCCTAGTCTTAAAAGCTTTTAAGCCTTTAGGGTACACAACTCATGACTCTTGGTATATTAACAATGTTGTATAGCTGTCCCTTCCATCTTGGTTACTTTTTCCAATGCCAAGATAAGACTCTCTGACAAAAGCAACTTAAGAGAGTTTTGGTTCATAGTTTCAGATTGCAGTCCATCATAGTGGGGAATTCACAGCAGCAGGAACTTGAGGGACTGGTCACCTTGCATCTGAAGTCAAGAAGCAGAGAACAGCCGGCATGGTGGCACACACCTTTAATACCAGCACTTGAGAGGAAGAGGCAGACAAGTCTCTGTGAGTGCCAGGCCAGCTGGGGTTACAGGGAGACTGTCTCAAAAAGATAAAAAAAAAATAGCAGAGAACAATAGATTCTTACTGTCAGCTCTTACGGACAGCTCACTTTCTCCTTTTTATACAGTTCAGAATCTCAGTCCAAGGAATTGTTCTGCCTACAGTAGGCAGGTCTTCCCACCTGAATTAAACTAATCAAGACAATATCCCACAGGCATGCCCAGAGTTCCATCTCTCA
>NW_008353217.1:29570-46566 GCF_000622305.1 Nannospalax galili | reverse complement strand
TGTTAAGTATCTTATCAGTCTCCAAGAAAGAGAAACTTACTTCCCCAGAGAACCCAATTCTACCTAAGGTATATCTCACACTTTTAGCCTTTCTATGTACCAATAACAAGCAATTGGAGAAAGAGTACAGGGAAATGCTCCCATTCAAAATAGCTGCCAAAAAAAAAAAAAAAATCTTGGAATAAACCTGACCAAAGACACCAAAGATCTCTTAAATCATTAAAGAAAGAGGTTGAGGAAGACACCAGGAGACCCTTCTAGGACCCCCACTCGTCGTGCCACTGTAGAGGAAGGCACTCTGCTATGAAAAGAATCTGCAGCACATGGTTTCCGAGCTCATGAGCTATCCAGATGTGAAGAGATTTCTACTTTGCATAACAGAGGACCCCAACAATAAACTCATATGGAAACACAAAATATTACAGATAGCCAAAGCAACCCTGTGCACAAAGAGCAGCGCTGGGGGGATTACTATACCAGATCTCAAAGTATACTACAGAACTATAGTCATAAAAACAACATGGTCCTGGCACAAAAACAGACACATAGATCAATGGAACATCACTGATGACCCAAACCCGAGTACATGAAATTTCAGCCACTTGATATTTGACAAAGGTGCCAAGAACACACAATGGAGGAAAGACATCATCTTCAACAATTGGTGTTCCAAAACTGGCTCTCCACCTGCAGAAGAATGAAACTAAATCCTTATCTTTCACCTTGCCCAAAAGTCAACTCCAAATGGATCAAAGACTTCAATGTGAAACTGGAAACCCTGAAACTATTAGAAGAAAATATTGGCAGTAGCTTGTAAGATTTAGGTGTAGAAAAGGATTTTCTAAATTGAACAGAAGTTGCTCAGGAATTAAGATCAGCAATCAACAAATGAGACCTCCTTAAACTCAAAAGCTTCTGTACAGAAAAAGAAACAATAAAAAAAGTGAAGAGAAAATCCACAGAGTGGGAAAAAATCTTCTTCAGTGACACATCTGACAGATGTTTAACATCCAGAATATATAAAGAATTCCAAAAACAAAGAATCGAGAAACCAAATGACCCAATTAAAAGATGGGCTAAAGATCTAAATAGAGAGTTCTCAAAGGAAGAAATAAAGATGGCTAAGAAACATCTTAAAAAGTGTTCAACATCATTAGTAATTAGGGAAATGGAAATGCAAATAAAGAAGATGTTAAGATTCCATCTTACCCCAGCCAGACTGATTAAGGTCAAAAAAAGAAATGATACCAAATTCTGGTGAGAATGTGGAGAAAGGGGAATGCTCCTTCACTGCTGGTGGGTTTGCAAACTCTTGCCACTCCTATGGAAAACAGTGTGGAGAACTCTTAAACTAAAAATGAACCTACCACATGACCCAGTTAGACCACTCCTTGGCATATACCCAAAGAACTCATCCTATTGTAGAGACACTTGTACAACCATGTTTGTTGCTGCTCTTTTCATAATAGCTACGTGATAGAAGCAACCTAAGTGCCCCTCAACTAACGGGTGGTTATCAAAAATGTGGTATATGTATACAATGGAGTTCTATTCAACAGTAAAGAAAGATGAAATAATGAAAGTTGCAGGTAAATGGATGGATCTAGAAACTGTTATACTAAGTGAAGTAACACAGACTCGGGAAAACAAAAAACATATGTTCTCCCTCATTTGTAGATCTTAGCACCAAATCGTTTTATATTCCATGTTCTTTTAATAATATGATGCTATACATCACTCTCTTTGGTGTGAAATAACTACCATCATGACGACTTCAGCTGTGACTGATTGCTAAACGTCATCACAGTTGGACTTGTTGATGGTTGTGCTCCTTCATTAAAGGAGGGGCAAGCAGGATCAGTGGACCCTCCCTCACTGGAGTATCCAGCCAGTCTTCCCATCCAACTGTATGTAAGTTGACCCCAATCACACATGGTCTCCTGGATTTGGGGAGGGCTAAAGTATATAGTTTCGGAAAGGCTAGGAAGAGGATTGATTCATGCTGGGAAAGGCTTTCCAATGTGCATACCCCTAGTCACTCATATACCTCAGCAATCCCTCAGTCATCCGTAAGCTCAGTAAATTCATTGGTTCCTCAGGAAAACTTTAATCAAATATTGGTTTGACACTGGAACCTTAAAAAGGAGTAAGCATTGCTTCGTATCCCCAGGAAAAGGAGTCTCACAATAGATGGAAAATTTATTTGTTAATGTTATTATGTTTCATAATTATTAAAAAAGAAAATGAGAATGTGAAAGATGTTAAAAGAATATGGGAATGGAGATATTTTCCAAAACAGACAGAAAAAAATGAGAAAGCCTAAGCAAGAAATGAAGGTCTGTGTAGGTTTGCTATGATATATAAAGGATGTGACAAAATAATATGCACATAATCTTAAAATTTCTAAGGTCATAGTTTAGTCAACTAGTTTAAGGAATAAAATATATGTCTGGTCAAGGTTTATCTGAGAATGTTTGGTTTTGCCCAAACTTTATCTACTTAGCACACGGTAATTAAAAGCACCAGACTTGTGGAACTAATCTTTAGGCCTATACTAATCTTTGAGGCCTATACTTTGAGGCCTGTACTAATCAGGTCAGAGGGACTTAAAGGACTGATTTTGCTCCTTGCCCTCCAAGGTTGACTAAGTTCCAGGGGACTATGGAACATCTCTCAAAATGTCCTATAACTGTGGTGAGCCACCTGTTCTCCTGTTCAGGGAGGCCATGTAGACCCCATGAGATGGACTTGAACCAGTGTCCAGTCTACAAAGTGGAGGGTCAACTCAGAGGAATCATTTCCGCCATGCTTCCAAGTGAAGCCAGCCACTGTTGAGCAGGACCTTCGACTTATCTTCACATAGGTGGAACTGATAAAAGAAAGGAGCCAGGGGCTCCTCCCAAGCCCATGTGATCCCTAAGGAACAGATCCTTCAGTGACCTGAAGAGTAAAAATAAATTGGTTTATTTGGGCCAACTGTATGGTCTTAAACCCCTAAAAGGAAAGTGTAACAAAAGATTAAAGTGATCAGTATATTTCTTTAAGATTTCAAGGGATTATACTTCCCAGACATTAGGCTTAAGTCCATATGAAATGTTATTTAGATAATTATTTCTCATTGATGATTTTGTTTCTAACAGAAAATGCTGCTCAGATGTAAGACTTCAAATCTCAGTCTCCAATACTGTAGTGCCCACCTGTAGATAAGGGAGGCAACCAGCTATTGTTCTAAAATGATGGCTAAATTTTTTTTCTCCCCCTATCTAGCCTTTGAGAGGGAACTGACACTTATTCTAACCACTCCAACAGCTATCAAAGTGCCTGAAAACAAATCCTGAGTCTGTCACTCTCAAGTCCAGCCTTGGCAGACAAAAGAAAAATGAGGAGAAACCCAATAAAGGGATGCTTTTTGAAGCTCTCATTAAGAAATCCCGTTAGACTCTGATATAAACATTGAAATTTGCCCTGTTGTGACTTTTTTCTAGTTCCCTGTCTAGAACTTGTAATGCTAATTACTCTTGCCTTTACTTCTCCTTCACATCCCCTATTCACCAATCAAGGACTTTCTTTTTTTCCTACAGATAAAAGTTACACAATTTGGGAGTCTTTTAGATAGACCCACTGAAGGGGTACCCCAATTGTTTCACCCTGTGTCCCTGTTCATCATGGAAGAAGCCAGAGCAGTCTCCATCCTGATTCTCTATTGGCAATTTTGTTAACCCCTTCAGAGGATGGTGTGATAAGAGCAGGAGGTAGGAATTGGTGCTCAGTTAACTGATGAAGTGGCTCTGCTTTCAACCAAAATGCAGAAGATGAAACTTCAGGAGTTCGTGATTTTTTGCTACCAAGGATAGTGATTAGGTCATGTAAAACTTCAAAGATATTTTTAGACATAATCCTGTGTGTGGATAACATTCTGCTATCCTCTCATTTAGAAACAGACAAATTTCAAGTTTTCTTGAAATGTCCTTAGGCCCCAACTCACTTGACATGAGTTATATTTTAGAAAAGGATTGTGTTAAATTTCTTATGTATTAATGATATAAGTATATTTTAAAATATCAATAATCTTAAAGCTTAGACTCTAAGCAAATTTGATGCTGTTCAAGGTCAGTCAAGAAACCAGAGGGTCACTGTGCATGTACAACCTCAATAGCACTCCATGAAATAGCAGGGTCTGTTGGCCAGTATAAGATATTCAGCACATATTCTAAAGTCCCATCTTGTTTATATGTTACAACTGAAGTCTGTTTGCAGCTCTCAGTAGGGAATTCTGGGGCAGAGGTCCTATTGCTTACCTTTTAGGGGAACTTCTGTAGTGATTCAATTCAGGAGAAGCATGTGAAATTCCTCCTGAATGCAGCATCTTTACCATTTTGAATTAGTACCACTGAACAGTAAAGAACTCCTGGTTCCTCTGCTTTTTGGGGCAGGTGCTGGGACTTGTACTCAAGCCTCATACACACATTAAATGTGTATTCTGCCACCTACCTACTTACTCTCAGTATTCCTATGCTTTTTCACTACATGTTCTTTAAATTGATTTATTTTTATTTTAATGTTCACAAGTGTTTTGCCTACATGCATGCAAGTACACCATGTTGTATAATGCCCATGGAGGGCAGAAGAGGGTGTTGGATCTCCTGGAACTGGAGTTATGAATGGTTGTTAGCTGCCATGTGCTGGGAATCAAACCCAAGTCCTCTGCAAGAACAGCCAGTGCTCTTAACTGCTGAGCCATCTCTCCAGCCCCTCAAAGCCCATTCTTTGCACTGGGGTCCACTCTACTTTTAAAATGAGAACCATGCCTTTTTGTCTTTAAGTGAAACAAAAAAAATATTTAGGCACAAAAAGCATAAAGATACTAAAATCCACCTTTCTATACTTAGAACATTTTTCATTCTGTGCCTCATACACAATTGTGTGCCTAGAAGTGTGGTATAGTTTAAGGGTTTTAAATATATATCCACGTATAACAGAGGACCCTTTTGTAGGTGTGTACCTTCCCACAACTCATTCTCTTAGAAGCAATGGGATTCCCACAAGAACCACTTATCCTTCCCCAGGGTGATACTTATAACTAGATTCCACATTTTACAGGTCTGGCTACTGTCACATCACTGAGCTGGGAACTAAGTATGTCACACAGGAACCCTTGGGGATGATGCTCAAATTATATCCAAACCATGGATCCACCCTCCAGTTGCATTGTGTTCTGTGTGAAACAATCTTCTTTACATAAAACAAGCAAAAAAAAAAAAAACAATAAAAAACTTCAGCTGCTTCCAGGAATCTTAGCTCTCCAATCTCATCAAGCACTTGAAGTTTCTTCTTAAGGAAACTTGGACTGGTGCTCATGCTTCCAGTGATGACTGTTTGCTTCAATAATGTAAGACGTGCACTCTGCTGATGTTTTCATCTCTTTCTGGGCACATTATATGATTTTTGTTTCAGTGCTGCTTGGAGTCTTTGAAAGGTACTTTGAATCACAAACTCAATGTATATAGTACCTGCAGTGCACAGAACTCATAGTGGAATTTGTGTTTGTCCAGGCAATTAGAGGATAACAGCCCTGTGAACAGTACACATCCCAGGGGCAATGAAATTAGCATCTAGGCATTGCCATTTTTTTTTTCCAGAGCTGAGGACCAAACCCAGGGCCTTGTGGTTGCCATTTTTAATAATTAAGATTTTATTGCTTTTGTCTGATCTGTTCACAAGATACTATGAACAATCTGAACAATTCTTATGCAAATACCAATACTTTAAAAGAAACAGTTGCAGTACTGATGGGGGTGAATACCCATCCCTTCAGTTAAAATCCAAGGAAAATTGTCTTTAAAGAGGATGGAAGGTATCAGTATCATAAGATATTGGTAATTTGTTAGGTTTGAAAAATCCCTCTAATTTTTGGTTTAATAAACTTAAAATACATTAAAAGAATTACTCTTTTGAAGATTACTGACTCCCAAGATGTCACAGGAAACACTCAACTCTGACTTGGGGAGCTCTGATGTGAAGCAGGACTTTTGGGTGTGCTGTTCCTTTGGGTTGGATATAAAGTTTAGTGGTGGAGTGCTTGCCTAGCATGTATGACACTTTGAGTAGGCTGCCAAGCACCACACACACACACACACGTGCATACATGCACATGCATGCACACACACACACACAATGGACACAGGTACTCTATCACAGAAAATTCTATTCACACACGGGTATTCTATCACAGAAAAAATTTCACATAGGAGATAGCAATTTAAAATGTTTGAGACATCTGGTGAATCTAGTCAGCCTATCTGGGGGGTCTTTGTTTTAGGAAGGTCAGCTGGTCCTCATCTAGCAGCAGTCAGTTGTCAATATTCCTTTAGATAAGATAGGGATCTGCTGTTCATTTTCCCAGTTCTATGCTGGGTTACTATCTGGGAGTCTCTTGGGCCATGAGTGAAAGGGCTCTAGTGGGGGACCGGCTATGGGAGACTACCATCTGGGAAGTGGGTATATAGATGAATAAGATTGTTTGGGATGTTCTGTGTGATATAAGCACAAAAAATCAACAAATTTAAAAAATGAGTTATATTTGAGGAGGAAGCATAAAAATATACATCATGTTAAGAGTAGAGGTGATAAACATTACCATAGAAATCTACCCAATGACTTTATAGACATTAACAGGTGCCAAGGATCTGAGTGCAACTGACCATGACTAGTAATAATCAGATACACACAGATTAGTGATGCATGCGCCAACATCTAAATGTTATTAGCAAAAGCAATGAATCTTTCTGTAAGAAACAGTATATTTTAAAATGAAATGGAGATCTTTTTTAATTAAAGATTCAATTTTACGTCTTGCAGGGTTTATACTGAGTTCAATATTGTATAACTGTATTAATTCAACTGTGAACCTAAAAATTTTATAGCCACTTTTGAAAGAGATGTATCTCTGCTCTGGAAATTGTTATTGAGTATGTTAGAGCTGTAATGAAATGCTTCTTCTAAAAAAAATTTTAAAAAATGTTTGAGACATGTTACACACACAATTACAATCACACATTTGCCTTTAAACAAGCTTCATGTCAGTGGCTCTTCCACCAGCCTAACAGAATGGTAACTGGACACGAGACAGGAAATCCTTTCCAATTCAGAATTCTTCTAGATCCTGGTGTGAAGAGAAATAGAGCATCTTGGAATCTTCCCTTCTGAGAGAAGGCATTTATGTTTGCATACATCTATATATGTTGAAACAAATCCGAACCAGGTCAACCAGGTTTCTTCCTTCTTAATAGTTATTTCTTGAGCTTCTAAAATATTTTCCTTTAGGGATGGAGAGATGGTTAAGCGGTTAAGAACACTGGCTGTTCTTGAAAAGGATCCAAGTTCAATTGCCAGCACCCACATGGCAGCTAACAACTGTCTATAACTCCAGTTCCAGGGAATCTAACGCCCTCTTCTGACCTCCATGAGCATTGCATACATGGGTGCATTTACATACATGCAAACACTCATACATATAAAATAAAAAATAATATTTATTATTATTATAATATTTAAAATATTTTCCTTTAAAACCAGTGGAGATCCTTGCCTGCTCCAGATCTGTGCACTCCCTCAGACTCACTGTGGTGAGTTCCCCCTGCCATCTCAGCTTCCAGGCCTACTTGGGTTACTGGAATCCTTCCCCATTCCAGAACTGCATGCTCCTCCAGACCTGCAGTCATGAATCCCCCTTCCTGAAACTTCCTCATGCCCTGCCATCTCAGCTTTTCAGCCTGCTCTGGTTGGTAGAATCCTTGTGTGCCCCAGGCCTATGAACTCCCTCAGCCTAATTTATCAGTCATCTTGTTCACTTAGCAGCCATCCAGTCCATCCTGCTAATTTAGGGCCACGTGGAGTCAATCCAGGAAGCTCAACTCAAAAGTTGCACCTACCCCTAGCTGAACTGAGACCACATCTTGCACCCTGTTTGCACATCAACATAGAAGCCCCAAAACTGACCACCAAGCACTACTCATCTGAGCCATAACCCGACAAGTTGGGGAAACTGCAAAAAAAGACACAAAGATACAAATAAACCTTCAAAAAAGATGAGATCACCTACCACATCAAGAAACACCACCACATAAGTCCAGAGGCCTATGTCTTATTGAAAAAACACAAACAACATGAACAACCAAGATAATATATCTTCTCCAGAAATTAGCATCTATATCATAATGTTTCCTAGTAGGGAATATACAAGACAATTATTGCAAAATAACACTTATAAATATGTTCAAGGAAGTCAAAGACTGAATTAAGACAGTGAAAACATAACCAGTTGAATGAAATAACTAAACAATTCGAAACATGAAGTTAGAATTCAATAAAGAGGTAGAAACTCTAAAGAAAAGCCAAACTGAAATAAAATATGAAATGAAAAATCCAGGAACTCAGAAATTTTAGAGGAAAAGAGAAAAAAGGAAACGGAGGAAACGGAACAGAGGACATCAGGTACTGAAGACAAGATTGGCGAAATGGATCGTACAATAAAAAGGGTGTCAAATCAAAAACAACCCAGGAACAGAATATGCAAGACCTCTGGGACACTGTAAAAGACAAAAACCTGTGAACGGGTGGAGAAGAAACCCAGTTAAAATCAAAGAAAATATTTTTAATAAAATCATAGAAAAAAACTTCTCAAATCTATGGAAAGAGATACCCATCAAGGTACAAGAGGCATACAAAACACTGAGCAGACAGGACCAGAAAAGTAACTTCCCTCATTATGTAATAGTCAAAACACAGAACAAAGAAAAATATTGAAAGCTGTGAGAGAGAAAAGATCAAGTCACATATAAAGGCAGGCCCGCCAAAATAACAGCTGACTTTTCAATGATGTTGACTGTGGGTTTGTTGTATATAGGTTTAATTATGTTCAGGTATGTTCCCTCTAGTCCAATTCCCTCTAGGACTTTGAACATAAATGCATGCTGAATTTTGTCAAAGGCCTTTTCTACATCTATTGAGATGACGATGTGGTTTCTGTCCTTGAGTCCATTTGTGCATGAAATTGGGTAGCAGCAGTAAGGGGGATGCACATAGGGGAGAGGATCTAACATGATCAAAATACATTGTATGAAATTCTCAAAAATTCAATAGAAAAGGGAGAAAAAAACCCAGCCAAGAACAACAATAACAACAACAAACCCACAGCTGACTAAGATGGGAGACAGAGGTCCATGGAGGAGGCCTGGTGTGTAGATGTATTTGTTTCTCAGATGCAGAGATTTTTGCTCCCTCAGAGCCCTGTGCTCCTTTGTTCTATACTTTTCATGGCTTTTTCCTCTTGCTCCTCTTCTGTATTGTTTGTTTCTATCATAAAGACTGCTTTTTCCCTGTTGCTAGTTTGGGGTTTGTTTAACTTTTCCAGATGCAGGTTTGTGTATCATTTTGTTAATGGTCCAGGGTTCCTTTGGTGACCTTCTAGCTAACCCACCATACACCTGGAGTTGTGGCTCTCCCTATGCTGGGGAGGGCAGACAACTTGCTGACCCTGGGCTGCAGTGGAGGCAGGCCTATGCAGTGGGGCAAGGCCTCCTGGCCCCTCCTGGCCCCCTGGTGCAGCTCCTGGGAATCCCAGCATTGGCTCTTCTTGGCCTTCTGAAGTTTCCAGCAGGCTAACCAACCTTCAAATTACCAATCCTGTACAGAGGTGGACAGCCAAACCCTTTCTAATGTTTCACTATTCATAAAAGTCAAAGGTTCCTTTGCTCACACAATGATACAGTTATATAACTATTTCCTTAGAAAAATGTTCCCTTTTTCCTGGAAGGATTGCTTCCAGGAGTGGTCATGGAGGCTCTGGCCTGTACTACTATCACTTTGGAGGCCAAGGGAGGAGAGTAGAGAGTGCTAACCTACCCAGTTAGCCAAAAGAAAGAAAGATCATCGGTGTAATGGCTTGGGTCTCAGCAGACACCAGAGAGTGCCTCTTGAGCTCTGGTGTCCCTCTGGCCTCCATCTAGCAGAGGGCCTGAGAACCCAGGGGACAGCCTGAGAGCCCCTGATCCTGCCTCCATGTGGTAGTGAGTGTCCCCTAATTGCACCATACCCATCCCCTTACCTGGGGTTTTGTGAGCCCCCCTCCCCCCAAGGCCCCAGGGCAGATCTGGCTTTGGTAGGCTAAGGCTAAGATCCAGCAGACAGCCTGAGAGGATGGGTTTGGACCTCCATTGGTGTAGCAGCTCGGAATCTCAGCAGACACCCAGTGAGTACTGAGCTCTGGCCTCCCTCTGGCTTCCATCTAGCAGAGGGCCTGAGAACCCAGGGGACTGCCTGAGAGCCCCTGAACCTGCCACCAGGTGGTGGTGAGCTTCCCTTAATTGCACCATACCCCTCCCCTTACCTGGGGTTTTGTGAGGTCCCTCCCAAGGCCCCAGGGCAGATCTGGCTTTGGTAAGCTAAGGCTGGGATCTCAGCAGACCACCAGAGAAGGCTGAGTTCTGGCCCCTCTCTGGCCAGACAACACACAGGACTGCCTGAGAGAACCAGGATCCTGCCTTCACCTGATGAAGGAAACCTGAGTATACCTGACTAGAACCTGAATTGGGCTTCTGTGGGTACTCCTGAATAGCTGATCTGAAGCCATCAGTTCCCTCCAAATTAAACTGGAGAGAGCCTGAGCCCTGCTTTACATAACCAATAAAGAAAGGATCTAGGCACCCAGATAATACAAACAAAATCATACTTCAACTTAATTCTCATATCAAAACTTACATAACCAATAAGAAAAGGTCCAAGGCACACCGGTAATACAAACAGAAACAAACTTCAACTTAATTCTCATATCAGAATCACAAACAACAAAAGAAATTCACATGCCAAAATCACAATGAAAGAATAATAAAATGGAAAGCTAAAAACACTATGTCTCCACCAAACTCCACCAATCCTGTAGAAGAGTTCTATAAGGAGAAACCCTAGAGATAACTCGGGGCACTGAATTTAAAAGAACAATCATAAACATAATCAAGGAATTCAAGGAATTTAAAGAACACACAAACAAATCAAAGAGCTAAAAGAAGATAGGGATAAACTTCTGAATGAATACACAAAAGAGGTAGAAACATTGAAGAAAACTCAGGCAGAAATGAAGAAGGAAGTGCAAAACTCAATAAGCCAACTTGAAACAACAGGGGAAAGCCTCACCTCTAGAATGAATGAAATGGAAAACAGAATAGCAACACTGGAGGATAAAGTTGAAGAAGCGGACCACTCAAGCAAAGAGTATGGAAAATTTTAAAAAACACAGGAATGGAATATGCAAGAGATGTGGGACACCATGAAAAGACCAAGTCTATGGATCATAGGAATGGAGGAAGGAGAAGGATTTCAGGTTAATGATATTGACAAGATCTTAAAACAGGGTTGTAGAAGAGAATTTCCCAAAATTAAGGAAAGACATTCCCATACAAATACAGGAAGCACATAGAACACAAATAGACAGGATCAGAAAAGAAACTCCCTAGGACATATCACAGTAAAAACACTAAATGTACTGAACAAAGAGAGAATATTGAAAGCAGCAAAAGAGAAACAACAAGTCACATACAAAGGAAAGTCCATCAGCATCACAGCTGACATAAATGCAAACTATGAAAGCCATAAGAGTCTGGACCAAGGTTTTTCAAATTCTATGTGACAATAGATGCCAGCTCAGAATACTATACCCAGCAAAAATGTCTATTATAGTTGAGGGGGAAAGAAAAATCTTCTGTGACACAAATAGCCCAAAAGAACACATGTCCACAAAACCAGCCCTTCAAAGAATACTTGAAGCAGTACAGTGAGCAGAGACAGAAACGACTATACCCTAGGGGCAACAAAAGAAAAGAAACACATCAAGGAAACACAAAATTACACAGAGAACACAAACAGCAATCACAATGACAGCAACCAATACACATCTTTCAATAATTACCTTAAATATCAATGGACTGAACTCCCCAGTCAAAAGACACAGGCTGAGTGAATGGATTAAGAAACAAAATCCATCTCTTTGCTGTCTGCAAGAAACCCATCTCACCTTCAAGGATAAGCACTACCTTAAGGTAAAAAGATGGAAAAGAATATTCTAAGCAAATGGCACTAAGAAACAAGCAGGGATTCCAATTCTAATATCTGACAAAATAGACTTCAAAGTAAAACTAATCAGGAGAGATAAGGAGGTTCACTTCATTCTGATCAAACGAACAGTTAATCAAGAAGATATTACAATCCTTAACATATATGCACCAAATTCTGGTGCACCCAAATTCATAAAAACAACACTATAGGACTTCAAGACACAGTATAACCCCAACTCAGTAATAGTAGGGGACTTCAATACCCCACTGTCTCCATTAGACAGGCCAACTGGACAAAGAATAAACAGAGAGACATCTGAATTAAATAATATCATACATCAAATGGACCTAACAGACATCTTTCAATTCCTTCACCCAAACACCAAAGAATACACTTTCTATTCAGCACCCCATGGAACTTTTTCAAAAACTGACCACATACTAGGCCACAAAACAAACCTCAACAAATACAAAAATATTGAAATAATTCCATACATTCTATTAGACCACAAAGCAATAAAGTTCAAAATCAACACTGGATGAAGCCTTAGCAACTACACGAACTCATGGTGATTTAAAAACACACTCCTAAACAATGAGTGGGTCAAAGGAGAAATTAAGAAAGAAAAAAAGAATCCCTGGAATTAAATAAAAATGACAATACAACACAACACAACCTCTGGGACACATTAAAAGCAGTCCTAAGAGGGAAATTTATAGCTATAAGTGCCTACATTAAAACTCAGACACTGGAAAGGCAAGAACAAATGAAACCCAAACCAGCAGAAGAGAAGAAATAACAAAAATCAGAGCAGAAATCAATGAAATACAAAGAAAACAATACAAAAAAAAATCAATGAATTTAAGAGAGGGTTCTCTGAAAAGCTAAACAAGGTAGATACAACCTTAGCCCAGTTAACCAAAAGAAAGAAAGAGCAAATCCAAATCAACAAAATCAGAGCAAAAGGGCAAGCACCAGAACAGACACTCAAAACACCACACCATTATAAGGGAAGATTTTAAAACCTAGGTGACTAAATCTGAAAGTCTAAAAGAAATAGATGGATATCTAAAATCATGGGAACCACCAAGGTTAAACCAGGAAGAGATCAACAGTTTAAACGGACCCATAACATATGAGGAAATTGAAACAGTAATAGAAAGCCTTCCAACCAAAAAAGGCCAGGTCCAGATGGATTAACAGCAGAATTCTATCAGACATTTAAAGAAGACCTGCATCCAATACTGCTCAATTTATTCAAAAAAATAGAATTGGAGGGAAAACTTCCAAATTCCTTCTGTGAAGCCAGTATCACTCTCATACCAAAGCCTGGTAAAGACACAACCAAAAAAGAAAACTATAGACCCATATCCTTAATGAACATAGACGCAAAAATTCTCAAGAAAATACTTGCAAACCACCTACAGACACACATCAAAAAGAACATTCACCACGATCAAGTAGGCTTTATCCCAGAGATGCAGGGATGGTTCAATATATACAAGTCAATAAATGTCATTAATCATATAAGTGGACTCAAAGACAAAAACCACATTGTCATCTTAATAGATGCAGAACAGGCTTTTGACAAATTCAGCATGCATTTATGTTCAAAGTCCTAGAGAGAATTGGACTGGAGGGAACATACCTCAACAAAATTAAAGCTGTATACAACAAACCCACAGCCAACATCATTCTAAATGGAGAAAAACTGGAAGCATTCCCATTAAAATCAGGAACCAGACAAGGATGTCCGCTATCTCCACTCCTTTTCAACATAGTGCTTGACAATCTTGCTAGAGCAAAAAGACAGGAGAAGGAAATTAAAGGAGTACTAATTGGAAAAGAAGCGATCAAACTATCACTTTTTGCAGATGATATGATACTATACCTAAGAGATTGTGCTGGATAGATAGCTTTAGTGTCAACTTGACACACCTGGCTTGAGGAAGCCTCAACTGGGGGATTGACTCCATTGGACTGGCCTGGGGCCATGTCTGTGGGGCATCTTCTTGATTGTTGAGTGATGTGGGAGGGCCCAGCCCACTGTGGGTAGTGCCACCCCTGGGCAGGTGGGCCTGTGTTGGATAAGAGAGCAAGCTGAGCAGGGGCCAGGGGAGCAAGCCAGTAAGCAGTGTTCCTTCATGGCCTGTGCTCCAGCTCCTGCCTCCAGGGTCCTGCCCTGAGTTCCTACCTTGGGCTCCCTGATGAACTGCGACCTGGGAGATATAAGCTGAATAAACCCTTTCCTCCCCAAGTTGGTATTGGTCAGAGTATTTTGTCACAGCAATGAAGAAAAAACTAGGACAGAGATCCCAAAACTTCCACCAGAAAACTCCTAGAACTGATAAACAATTTCAGTGTAGTGGCAGTTTATAAAATCAATCTACAAAAATAAGTAGCCTTTCTATATACGAATAGCAAGCAATTGGAGAAAGAATACAGGGAGATGCTCCCATTCACAACTGCTGCAAAAAATTAAAATATCTTGGAATAAATCTGACCAAAGACTCCAAAGATCTCTAGAATGAAAATTTTAAATAGTCAAAGAAAGAGACTGAAGAAGACACCAGGAGATGGAAAGACCTCCCATGTTCATGGATTGGAAGAATTAATATTGTGCAAATGACCATCCTCCCAAAAGCAATATATAGATTCAACACAATTCCAATCAAAATCCCCATGACATACTTCACAGAATTAGAAAAAACCATCCATAAATTCATATGGAGGCATGAAAGACCCCAGATAGCCAAAGCAACCCTGAGCACAACGAGCAATGCTGGGGGAATTACTATACTAGATCTCAAAGTATACTACAAGGTCAACTAAGTTCCAGGGGACTATGGAACATATCTCAAAATGTCCTGTAACTGTGGTGAGTCACCTGTCCTCTTGTTCAGGGAGGACATGGAGACCCTATGAGATGGACTTGAACCATTATCCAGTCTACAATGAGGAGGGTCAACTTAGAGGAATCATCTCATTCATGCTTCCAACTGAAGCAAGACATGGTTGAACAGGACCTTTGACTTATCTTCACATAGATGGAACTGGTAAAAGAAAGGAGCCAGGAGCTCCTCCCAAGCTCAGGTGACCCCCGAGGAACAGAATCTCAAATGACCTTAAGTGTAAAAATAAATTGATTTTTTGGGCCAACTGTATGGTTTTAAACACCCAAAAGGAAAGTATAACCAAAGAGTAAAGTGATCAGTGTATTTCTTTAAGAGTTCAAGGGATTACACTTCCAAGACATTAGGCTTAAGTCTATATAAAAATTTATTTAGACAATTATTTCTCATTGATGATTTTGTTCCTAACCAGAAAGTGCTGCTCAAATGTAAGACTTCATGTCTTGGTCCAATACTGTAGTACCCACCTATAGCTAAGGGAGACAACCAGCTGTTGTTCTAAAATGATGGATAAGTTTGTTTTCTTCCCCTATTTCAGCAGCCTTTGAGAGGGAACTGACACTGATTCTAACCACTCCAACAGCTATCAAAATACCTGAAATCAAATCCTGAATTCATCACTCACTCTAGAGTCCAGCCTTGGAAGACAAAATAAAAATGAAGAAGAACCCAATAGAAGCCCTTGTCAAGAAACTCTAATGGACAGACCTATGAACATTTGAAAATTGCCCTGTTCTGACTTTTTTCTAGTTCCCTGTCTAGAACTTGTAATGCTAATTACTCTTGCCTTTACTTCTCCTTCACATCTGCTATTCACAATTCAGGACTTTCTTTTCCCCTTAGAGATAACAGTTATGCAATTTGGGAGTCTTTTAGATAGACCCACTTAAGGGGTACTCCATTAGCCTCACCCTGCATCCCTGTTCAGCATGGAAGAAACCAGAGTGGTCTGTGTCCCTATTCCCTATTGGCAATTTGGGTAACCCCTTCAGAGGATGGTGTGATAAGAATAGGAGGTAGGAATTGGCTATGCAGTTAGGGTAAAAAGACCCCAAAGAAAGGTTGCCAGTTTCTTGGCTAAAAGTCAAAATGTCCTTGGGACATGGATTTGATCATACGTGCACCTTATATGCATGTAGGAAATTCTCAATAAAGTTTTTGTAAAAATTAAAAAAAGAAAGAAATATATATTTAGTAACTCTTTAAGAATTTAATTTACTATATGCATATAAGGTGTTTTGATCCTATTCACCCCATACCTCCCTCTATCTTCCCCCAGATCTACCCCCCATTTCCTGCCCTTTCACAATTTTGTGCCCTCTTCCCCCCTCCCCCAATTTGTGTTGCCCTTAAACTCATTGGTGTGAGGCCATCTACTGGAGCACAGTCGATCTACACTGTTTTGTGATCACACTCTTTATTTAAACTTGTATAGGATTGACATGAAAGCATTTGTAATTTTAACCATTTTGAAGTATAAAATTCAATAAATTGAGTGCATTTACATTTTTGTTCAACTATTACCAAAACGTTTTGTTTATGAAATTCACCTACTATTGAAGACTCATTGGTATTCATTTTTATCAGGCTACCATGGTAGGAACATGAATGTCAGGCCTGTTCACAACCTCCAAGGCAGCAGCTATTGAAGAAACACAACCATTTTAAGGCTGAATAGTATTCAATTTTATATATGCACCACATTTTCCTTATTCATCTGTTGATGAACCCTCATCATGTTGACTCTGTACCTTGGCCATTCTGAATAATGCTACAATATATATGGAAGCCCAGACCTCCTCAACACACCATTTCATTTCCTTTGAGATATGTCCAGTCATGGGATTATTAGTGATATGGTAGTACTACTCCTAGATTTTTCCTTCTTTCTTCCCTCCCTCCATCCCTCCCTTCCTCTCTCTTTCTTTCTTTGTTGAAAACCCTCCATGTGGTTTTCTATAATATTCTGCTAATTT
>NW_008353217.1:26025-29331 GCF_000622305.1 Nannospalax galili | reverse complement strand
GCTAGTAAAGGAAATGGATGGATATCTGAAATCATTAGAACCAACAAAGTTAAACCAAGAAGAGATCAACAGTTTAACAGACCTATAACATATAAGGAAATTGAAACAGTAATACAAAGCCTCCCAACTAAAAAAACCCAGGCCCAGATGGATTTACAGCAGAATTCTACCAGACATTTAAAGAAGACCTCCACCAATGCTACTTAAATTATTCAAAATGATAGAAACAGAGGTAGAACTCCCAAATTCCTTCTATGAAGCCAGCATCACTCTAATACCCAAACCGGGTAAAGACACAACCAAAAAAGAACACTATAGACCCATATCCTTAATGAACGTGGATGCAAAAATTCTCAAGAAAATACTTGCAAACCACATACACACATCAAAAAGATCATTCATCATGATCAAGTAGGCTTCATCTGAGAGATGCAGGGATGGCTCAATATATGCAAGTCAATAAATGTCATTAATCATATAAATGGACTCAAAGACAAAAAACACATCATCATTTTAATAGATGCAGAAAAGGTTTTTGACAAATTCAGCATGCATTTATGTTCAAAGTCCTAGAGGGAACTGGACTGGAGGAAACATACCTCAACATAATTAAAGCTCTACACAACAAATCCACAGCAAACTTCATTCTAAATGGAGAAAAATTAGAAGGATTCCCATTAAAATCAGGAACCAGACAAGGATGTCCGCTATCTCCACTCCTTTTCAACATAGTGCTTGAAACTCTTGCTAGATTAGAACGCTTATTAGACAGGAGAAGGAATTAAAGGAATACTAATTGGAAAAGAAGAAGTCAAACTATTCATTTTTGCAGATGGCATGATACTATATGTAAGAGATCCCAAAAGTTCCACCAGAAAACTCCTAGAACTGATCAACACTTTCAGTATAGTGGCAGGTTATAAAATCATCTACAAAAATCAGTAGCTTTCAATAACCAATAACAAGCAATTGGAGAAAGAATACAGGGAAATGGTCCCATTCACAATTGCTGCAAAAAAGTGTCTTGGAATAAATCTGACTAAAGACACCAAAGATCTCTACAATGAAAAATTTAAATATTAAAGAAAGAGATTGAGGAAGATACCAGGAGATGGAAGGACTCCCATGCTCATAGATTGGAAGAATTAATATTGTGAAAATGACCATCATTGGAGAAAGAATACAGGGAAATGGTCCCATTCACAATTGCTGCAAAAAAGTGTCTTGGAATAAATCTGACTAAAGACACCAAAGATCTCTACAATGAAAAATTTAAATATTAAAGAAAGAGATTGAGGAAGATACCAGGAGATGGAAGGACTCCCATGCTCATAGATTGGAAGAATTAATATTGTGAAAATGACCATCCTCCCCAAAGCAATATATAGATTCAATGCAACCCCAGTCAAAATCCTCATGATATACTTCACAGAATTAGAAAAAAAACCATCCTTAAATTTGTATGGAAGCACAAAAGACCCCAGATAGCCAAAGTAACCCTGAGCACAACGAGCAGTGCTAGGAGGATTACTATACCAGATCTCAATGTATACTATAGAGCTATTGTCAAAAAAACAGCATGGTACTGGCAAAAAAAATAGATACATAGATCAATGGAACTTCATTGAAGACCCAAACCTGAGTACAGGCAATTCTAGCCACCTGATATTTGACAAGGGTGCCAAGAACACACAATGGAGGAAAGACACCATCTTCAACAAATGGTCCTGGCAAAACTGGACCTCTACCTGTAGAAGAATAAAACTAGCTCCTTATCCTTCACCTTGCACAAAAGTCAACTCCAAATGGACCAAAGACCTCCATGTGAAACAGGAAACCCTGAAGCTATTAGAAGAAAATATTGGCAGTAACTTACAAGATATAGGTGTAGGAAAGGATTTTCTGAAGTTGCTCAGGAATTAAGGTCAGCAATCAACAAGTGGGACCTCATTAAACTCAAAAGCTTCTGTACAGAAAAGGGAACAATAAAAAAAAGTGAAGAGAAAGCCCACAGAATGGGAAAAAGCCTTCACCACTGATACATCTGACAGAGGTTTAACATCCAGAATATATAAAGAACTCAAAAAACGAAGAAGCGAAAAACCAAAGGACTGAATTAAAAGATGGGCTGAAGATCTAAGCAGAAAGTTCTCTAAGGAAGAAACAAAGATGGCTAAGAAACATCTCAAAAATTGTTCAACATCATCAGTAATTAGGAAAATGCAAATTAAAACCACCTTAAGGTATCTATCCCAACCAGACTGGCTAGGGTCAAGAGAACAAATGATACCAAATGCTGGCAAGGATATGGAGAAAGGGGAATGCTCATTCACTGCTGGTGGGATTGCGAACTCATGCAACCCCTATGGAAAATAGTGTGGAGAACTCTTACAAGACTAAAATAAACCTACCATATGACCGGGTTATACCACTCCTTGGCATACAGCCTAAGGACTCATCCTATTGCAGAGACACTTGTACACCCAACCAAGATTGTTGCTGCTGTTTTCACAATAACTAAGAGATGGAAGCAACCTAAGTGCCCCTCAACTGAGAAGTGGTTAACAAACATGTGGTACATTTACACAATGGAGTTCTATTCAGCAGTAAAGAAAGATGAAATAATGAAATTTGCAGGGAAATGAATGGATTTAGAAACTTATGCTAAGTAAAGTAACACAGACTCAGAAAAAGAAATGACACATGCTCTCCTTCATTTGTGGATCTTAGCACCAAATTCCTTTAAATTCCATGTCCTTGTAATAAGATGATGCTGTACAGCAGCCTCTTCTGCATGAAATATCTACCATCATCACCACTTCAGCTGTGCCTGATCACTCAACATCGTCACAGTTGGGCTTGTTTACAGTTCTGCTCCTTCATTAAAGGAGGGGCAAGCAGGGTCACTTGGACCCTCACCAGAGTATCCAGCCGCTTTTCCCAGCCAACTATATGTAATTTGGCCCTAATCACACATGGTCTCCTGGATTTGGGGAGGACTAAGTATGCAATCTGGGGAAGGCTAGGAAGAGAAGGCTTGGCCCATGCTGGGTAAGGGCTTTCCAGTGTGCAAACCCTCAGGTCATTCATACACTTCAGCAAACCCTCAGTTATTTCAGTAAGTAAGCTCAGAAAATTCATTGGTTCCCCAGTAAAACTTTAATCAAACATTGGTTTGACACTAGAATCTTAAAAGGGAATGAGCATTGCTTAGTATCCCCAGGAAAAGAATTCTCATAAGAGATGGAAAATGTGTTTGTTAACGCTATTGTATCTTATAATTATTTAAAAAAAGAAAAGAAAATG
>NW_008353217.1:18693-25671 GCF_000622305.1 Nannospalax galili | reverse complement strand
TAGGAACTGGCTAGGCAGTTAGGGTAAAAAGACCCCAAAGAAAAGTAACCAGTTTCTTGGCTAAAAGTCAAAATGTCCTTGGGCCTTTTAGCAACATACTCCATTCCAAATGCCAAAAATGTCAAAAGTATTTGGGAGTTCTCATCTAATTTTTGAAAGATTTTAGGGGTACCACTTCAGAGGAGGGAATGTTATAGTAGCAAACAGCCCCACCCCGCAAAAAAAAGAAGAAAGAGTACATGAAGTTATCAGGAAAAAGTGGTGGTGGGGAGATATGGGAGGAGTTGGAGGGGAGGGAGTGGGCATGGATTTGATCAAAACACCTTATATGCCTGTATGAAATTCTCAATAAATTATTAAAAGAAAAGAGTGCTAGGCTATATAGGGAGATCCTGTCTCAAATAACCCGCAAGCCAAACTAACAAAAAGTTATACTGGTTTATGTCCATTGATTGTGTATAACAATGTGCAGTACTGAATCAAAAAGAAAATTTAACTTTGAAAACTTCACTCAGTGGCCGGAGAAAATGATATCTTAAGAATTCTCGTATTAGTCTCACTTTGACAGCACATGTACTAAAATTGTAACAATACAGCAAAAATTAACATGACCCCTGTGCAAGGATAACACACAGATTTGTGATGTGTTCCATGTTTTTATGACTCTTCTACAGCCCCAGTATACCTTCACCTATGCCTTAATTGAACTTCTAGAGATAAAATTACAGTTTAGGAAGTTAAAAAAATAGAAAGTACTGTAATAATAAAACTGACACAATCCTCAAACTTAAAATATGTAATTATAGGATATAAATTTGAAATTCTCTATGTCTATGATAATTTTTGAATATTGTTTACTGACAAAACTATATTACCAAGCTTCAAGAGTAATGTGAGGTTTTTCACTGTTGCGATCATGTGAGTTTGCCATTCCCTTTCCAAATTCTCCAACCTATACAGTTTTTCAATGTAATCATATTTTTTTAAAGAAAACAATGCTAATAAAACTTTTTTTTAAAAAACAACATACATAAAAAAGAATTCTTGCATTATTTGATTAACATTAATGTACTTTTTTTTTTGCTATTTGGGATCTGTTCTTGTTCCTTTTAAATTTTAGTTAAATACTATTTTATTGATTAAAAACACTTGCATTCCTTTTTCCACAATGGATTTGCTGTCAGAATGCAAGTGTTGTGAAAACCACAGCTAACTGGAAGCCAGCATTGGAAAGGAAAAGACTCACATTAACACTAACCACATTGTGGCCATTGGACACGTAGATTCCAGCAAATCCATCACTACTGATCATCTGATGTCCAAATGTGGTGGGATCAACAGACAAATCACTAAAAAGTTTGAGAAGGAGGCTGCTGAGATGGGAAAAGCCTCATTCAAGTGACAGTTTAAAGCTGAGTGTGAGTGTGACATCAGTATTGACATCTCTCTGTGGAAACTTGAGACCAGCAAATACTATGTGACCATCATTGATGCCCCAGGACACAGAGACTTTTTCAAAAGCATGATTACGGGCACATCTCAGGCTGTCTGTGCTGTCCTGATTGTTGCTGCTGGTGTTGGTGAATTTGATGCTGGTATCTTCAAGAATGGGCAGACCAGTGAGCATGCCCTTCAGGTTTACACATTGAGTGTGAAACAGATAATTGTTGGTGTCAACCAAATGGATGTCACAGACCTGCCCTGTAGTCAGAAGAGATCTGAGGAAAACCGTTAAGGAAGTCAGTACCTACATTGAGACAATTGGCTACAATCCTGACAGAGTAGCATTTGTGCCAATTTCTGGTTGAAATGCACCATGAGGCTTTGAATGAAGATCTTCCTGAGGACAATGTGGGCTTAAATGTAAAGAATATGTCTGTCAAAGATGTTCGACATGGCAACGTTGCTGGTGACAGCAAAAATGACCCACCAATGGAAGCAGCTGGCTTCACTGCTCAGGTGATTATCCTGAACCACGTAGGCTAACTTAGTGCTGGCTGTGCCCCTGAACTGGACTGTCACACAGTTCACATAGCTTGTAAGTTCACTGGGCTTAAAGACTGATCACAGTTCTGGTAAGAAGCTGGAAGATGGCCCTGAATTCTTGAAATCTGGTGATGCAGCTGTTGTTGATACGGTTCCAGGCAAGCCCATGTGTGTTGACAGCGTCTCTTATTATCCTTCTCTGGGTTGTTTTGCTGTTTGTGATACGATGCAGACAGTTGCTGTGGGTGTCATCAAAGCCATGGACAAGAAGGGTGCTGGAGCTGGCAAGGTCACCAAGACTTCCCCAAAAGCTCAGAAGGCTAAGTGAGTATTAGCCCATTATCCCTTCTGTCCCCATCCCTGTCCCTATCCGTGTCCCAGTCCCCCGTGTTGTCGTGGTCGTGGTCGTGGTCATGGTCGTGGTGTCATGTCGTCCCCCACCCCCCCCTTACTCAATAGGATAGTGGTCTCACAACTGTTTGTCTCAATTATCCATTTAAGTTTAATAGTAAAAGACTGGTTAATGGTATCAAAGCATCATAAAAACTTCAGAAGGAAAGGATTTTGTGGGGTTTTTTTTTGTGGGGCGTATTTTTTTTTGTGTGTGGCAGTTTTATTAGTTTTTAAAGATCAATATTTTAAAAAATTATTTATTTTTGTATGAGTGTTTTGCCTCCATGTATGTAAGTGCATCAATGTTGTTTAAAGCCTGAAGAGACCAGAAAAGGATGTCAGACCCCCTGGAACTGGAGGTACAGATGGTTGTTAGCTGCCATGTTGGTGCTGGAATCAAACCCAGGTCCTCTGGAAAAGCAGCCAGTGCTCTTAACCACTGAGTCATCTCTCCAGCCCCTAAAATAAGGACTTTTTAATGTAAACAACTTGACCAAAAATCTGTCACAGAATTTGAGACCCTTTGAAACAAGTTTAATAACAAAAAACAAAACACTTTGCCAATATAATCCACCCTTTCTGCTTGATATGTGACAATATCTTATCATTCACTTTTATATTTTCTTATTTTCCCACAGTTTCCCTTTTTCAAAAAGTTGTTTATTATTTACTTTACGTGTGCATAAGTGTTTTGTCTCCATGTAAGTGTACCATGTGTGTGCAATGCCCTTGGAGGTCAGAGAGGGCATTGGGTCCCCTGGAACCAGTTGTGAGATGCACATGGGTGCTGGGAACTGAACCTGGGTCCTTTGTAAGAGCAGCCAGTGCTCTAACCTCTGATCCATCGCTCCAGCCCCTAGCTTCCCTTTCTTTGCCATGCAAAAAGTTCATGTTTTACGGCTGTTTTACTCGATGGCTTTGGAGTCTGTTGTTTACTCACGGGTCTTCCTCTCTATGGTACATTATTCTAGTTACTAGTTTGGAGAGTTTAAGAGTCTAAGATCCACATAAGGAACTGTGTGGAATTTCCTAGCATCAGATGTTCTCAGACATTTCCCTCTTCATCCTTTAAGGTCTTCTACCCTAGACCATGTGCATCTCTCAACATTTAGTGCCTTTTGCAACCTCAATAAAAGCTTGTGATTCTTTTCATTTATATTGTACAAAATTTTTACTGCAATTATTTTTGTTATTGTCTTGGTTACCATGTGAGAAAACATTTTTCTCTTTGTATTTTCTAACAAATCAATGTTATTGTGTAGAAACAATTGGTTTTTGTTTATGTAAATGAGATAAAATTATTCCAATTATTCTATCTTCTGGGCAATAGTACTAGCTGTCTTCTTTGTGAAGAGCTTGGCTTTATTGCAAAAAAACTTCAAGAAGGGGCAAAAGTGGTTGTGTGACAGTTTTTAAGTTTTGTGAAATAAAACTGGTAACAATGAACAATAATACAAGGGAGGAGATGGCCTGCGGTACAGTCAGGGCAGGGCAGCAAGGACAACGTGGGCTCTGGGGCAACCTCACCACCTCAGCTTGCAGACCTGCTGTAGACATGGCCAACGCTGGGGTCTGGCTGCTCCTGCCTGGTGGCACTGTTGGAAAGAGCCACTTGGGAATGGCTTGCCTGCTGGAAATAGCATGTTCTGTGTGGTGTAAATTCTTTCATTTAACTGCACGATTGGCAAAGCCTCTTGTTTTAGTAACGTTTTGGGTTTTAGAAGATAGTAGATAGGTGAATATGTAGCTGGACAGATTTCCATGCAAAGTAAGCATGAAGCAAAAAGCATGCTATATATATGGGCACAAGACACGAAGGTTTTATCTGTAATGATGTTAGATTCTGCATGCATTTTTGAATTCCGACCTCTGCCCTGGTAGAGAAAAGGGAGAAAGCGAGTGGGAAAGGGAAGAGTTGGACATGCCAGACAGCTTCACTCCCTATAGTTAATGCTCAGAGTGCGGAGGTAGAACCAGCTGTTTCCTTTAATCTGGCCACTTCTCCAGGCTGCCTGTGTCAAAACTTGGTATTTCTTCCATGTATTGTCGATCACTGATGCTAGCCTTCTGTCTCCTTCATTAGCCTACCAAGGACACTAGCCATAAGGTGAAGTGTGTTTGCCGGACATACTGACAGGTGCTATGCTGTTTGTCTTCCTACAGTCTGATTCAGTAGTAATTTTATAATACTAGGGTTTTAGTCTTGTGTTTTCAGGGTGAGATGCCATTTGAAATTCTGCAAATGTAAGTTTTCTCTCTTCTTATTTTTGTATCTTTTCTAATATATGCCTCTTTAGTATTTAGTATACAAACTAGAAATCCCAGAACTAGTCTGAGTAGATTAAAGTCATCTTTTTTTGTTCTTTTAGTTAATATCCATTTTTTAAATCATGTTCAGAATCTGCATTTCAAATATTGATTCATGAGTTTTTTTTTATTTTAAAAAGAGGACTAGATTCTAAGTATATCAGTGTCTTTTCAGTACTGCTTGAGATACTTCTGTGTATACAAACTAGAAATCCCAGAACTAGTCTGAGTAGATTAAAGTCATCTTTTTTTGTTCTTTTAGTTAATATCCATTTTTTAAATCATGTTCAGAATCTGCATTTCAAATATTGATTCATGAGTTTTTTTTTATTTTAAAAAGAGGACTAGATTCTAAGTATATCAGTGTCTTTTCAGTACTGCTTGAGATACTTCTGTGTTTTTATGTTTTGACCCGTTTTGTAAAATATATTCTTTTCCTGAATTTTCAGTCTTGCATCCCCAAAGCAAAGGCAGCATGGTAATGGTGTATTGTTATGTATGTTTAGATTTGAACTGATTATATTTTATTTATGATTTTTACGTCTGTATTCAAAAGTGGAATCAAGCTTTTTAGATATGTCAAATTTTGGATTAGTAACCAGCATTCTTTTTTGATAGGGTCTCCCTAGTTCTAGTCCATCCAGAAGCAATTATGTGGACCAGGCTGGCCTCCATCTCATAGAGATCTGCCTGCCTCTGCCCTCCTGAGGGCTGGGATTAAAGGTACATGCCACCATGCTCGGCATCCAACTTTCTTTTAAATCATTTTTTTCTATGGTTTTTCCTAGTATCTGTTTTAACATCTAAAATTTCCTCTCAATTCTATTCTAATATTGTTAAAAGTATGCTCCTTATAAAGTAGATGGCAACATGCCCTGTAACTCAGCAATTTTCCTATGAGGTAGAAATGCTCTGCTTAGCCCATTGTGGTTGAGGTTGTTAGAGTCTCGCAGTTACATACATGTGTGCTGGGGGACTTACATGAGGCTGTTCATGGTTTCTAGTAGCAAAGTATCAGAAACCACTTAAGCATAATTATTAGTAAAATGAGTTTGCTATCCATGTAATAGTATAAGTCTTCATGAATTTGTTTTAAAAATAAGACTGTAAAAACACATAGAATATACGAAGTAAGACTCAGCTGATAATTTAAAAGTGGGCAAAACCACTACTACCTTGTTTGGAGTGATATTCACTTGTATGCATAAGGGAAATGCAAAAAGGACATTCCTATTGAACTGGCTTCCTGGGGCCACTGCAACAGCATGACCTGATCCTTGTGGTTCGGGAGCTTAAAGCAGAGCCCCGGCGACACTACTTGAAGCTCTGTGAAGAACCTTTCTTTGTTGTCGCTCTGGAGGCTTCAGGCAATCTGGGCCTGTGGCCACATCCCTCCAGTTTTGTGGTCAGCTCCTCTGTGCTGGCCTTTGGGTCTTCTTTTCCTGCAAGGACGTCTTTGGATTAATGACCACCATAATCCAAGAAATATTTGTCTGGATCATTTGAAATTTTCTGAGAATTGTAAAATTGTCAAATGTGTTTTCTGTGGTTCTAAGGATGTGAAACTATCCTTTGCATTTATTTGGAATCCTTGTTTAACTTGAATGTATATATTCAAGCACACACCATTTTTAAACTATTGATTAAACAATTTAAATCTATCTTGCATAATATCTTATTTTCATAGAAATATACTATTCCATTCCATGATACATCAGAATTTATCCATTTCATTTAATTTTTTAAAAAAATTTAACATTTTTATTATTTTTATCAAATGTGTATGAGTGTATTTATTGCCTGCATGTATGTAAGTGCACCCATTGTGTGCAATACCCACGGATCCCCTGGAACTGGAGTTACAGATGGTAGTTAGCCACCATGTGGGTGTTGGGATTCAAGCCTGTGTCTTCTGCAAGAACAGCCAGTGCTCTTAACCACTGAGCCATCTCTCCCTCCCCCAATTTTTTATTAGAAAATATATGTACTATTAAAAAATCAATTTAATTATTTCTAAGTGTATAGTTCATGGCATTCATTAGTTTATGTTGTGTGGATACTGCACTGTCTACCTCCAGAGCATTTTCATCACCCAAACTGATGACACTCTGTCCTTTGAAATGGCATCTCCATGTTCCTCCCCTCCTCCAATGGCTGGAAACTAGCACGTTGCTCTCTGTAATTATGACTGCTCCATGTACCTGGTGTAAATGGGATCAGACATTGTCTTTCCTTAGAGTCCAGGTCCTCTCAGCATAGTGTCTGCAAAACTGAGATTTCACTATCATAATC
>NW_008353217.1:4658-18252 GCF_000622305.1 Nannospalax galili | reverse complement strand
CATGCCCCTTAGTTCCTCAAAACATCACCTTGCTAGAAGAAGAAAAGCTGAGAAACTTAGAAAACGGTTCCCATGAAATTATAGACTTAATCACACTTGATTGGTGCATTAAAAATGTAGAGGCATTTTTTTTTGATAAACTGAAATTTATTCAGAAATCATGATTTTGAGGACTGGAGAGATGGCTCACCAGTTAAGAACATTGGTTGTTCTTGCAGAGGACCCAAGTTCTATTCCCAGAACCCGCATGGAGGCTAACGGCTGTCCATAACTCCAGTTTCAGGGGACCTGACACCCTCTTCTGACCTCTATGTGCATTGCAGGGCATGGGTGCATGTCCATACATGCAGGCAATATACTCATACATATAAAATGAAAACTAACAAAATATTTTTTAAAAATCATGATTTTCCGCCTGGCGTGGTGGCGATGCCTTTAATCCCAGCACTTGGGAGGCAGAGGCAAGCGGATCTCTGTGAGTTCAAGCCCAGCCTGGTCTACACCACTGACACTGCTTAACAAGCAATTCAGGAACATAGTGACTTATGACAGCAGGCATTAATGTCCCGACTCCTTATCCACACAGTGATTAGAACAGTAGGCTTAGGCTGAGTACTGGGTTCCCCCAGGAGGTTGATAAAAGCACACAGAGTGGCACACCACACTTCTGGCTACATTCCAGTGGCCAAATCAAGTCACTTTCGTTGTCTCCAACTTGAGTCTGTGGGATGAATAGTCCTGCTGTCATCAGGGATCAGAGGGAAGGAGGAGAAGAGGCTTCTGACCTGGATGGTACTGGATGGTACCGCCCACTGCAAGAGGAAAACCACCTTTTTTTATTCACCTGTCTCTGTAGTCCTACTAGTTGCTGGGCCTTTCTGTCATTGGAAGATGTAATAGCCAGACACAAAGAATTGCTTTGTAAAGGTTTACATTTGCATCATACAAGCGTTTTTCCAGTATAATATTTAGCTGAAAATTTTATACAAAGAAGCATTAAATATTAGTGCACAGACTTAGCAAGATGTGTTTTGTGAATAATTTTGTACATTGCATTACTGTGGCAGTGATGTATGGAATAAGAAATACAGTAAATACCCAATCTGAGATGGAATCTGAAACTTCTAACAGCTTTCACTTGGGAAAATGGCCTCCTTCCTAACCTCTTATAATGAAGTTCTTACTTTGTACCATTTCTTTCCTGTGGGACCAGCAGGTTATTTAATTAATGGGTGCTTAAAATTGCGGAAAGTATTTCAATCTCATGTTTAGATTCCTGTCATGTAGCTGTAGAGAGAATTGTAGTTTCATGGACAATGTGAAAGTCGATAAATGCAATTGAGTAGGGAGGGAAAAGGGCACAGAATCAGGTTTGCTTAATCAACAGTGCTCCCTGTAGAGTGAACAAACTATGGCCGGGGTGAAGTGTGGCCTCTCTGCTTTGTAAGTGAAGTTTAATTGGGACAGTCACATGTACTTACTTATGTATTGTTTGTGACCGTAGTTATGACTTTAGATTTCCTAAAATGTGAATTGCATATTTTTTACCTTCATATCTACTGGGGGAGGGTCTGGTGTTTTGTGAGGAGTAGCTGTAAGCCCTAGTTCAGCATGAGAGCCAGCATAGCTGAGGTCATGCAGTGGTGACACAAGACTTCCCAGGTTTCAGGACCTCAATACAGCAGGGCTATTTTTCATGCCTACCAGTAGCCATCATCAGGGTTACATCAGGGCTCAGGCTGGTGGAGGAGCCACTCTCTAGAGTGTCCCATCAGCTCAGAGGAGGCAGCAGCAGTATGCCTGGTCACGCACTGGGTTAAAGTTTCTATCCGAATGGATAGAAACACTTTTTTATATACTTTTTTTATGGACAAAGTGAGCTGGATGGTTCTATCTAGTCTAAGGGAGTAGAAGTGTAATTCTGGAGAAAGGAGTGAGTGCGGGAAATGTGTGGTAACTTGCACAAATCACTACGTAAGTGTGAAGTAAGCAATGGGCCTTCCTGGAAATGGTTTCATTGGATGAAGAGGTAGAACCACAGTGTATTCGTTACTTTTCTGTTGCTGTGATAAAACACTGTGACCAAGGAAACTTGTAAAAGGAAGAGTTTATTTGGCTTACGGTTCAGAGGGTTAGTGCTTCGTAATGGCAGGGAAGGCATGGTGGCAGAGATGGCTGGAGCAGAGAGCCCAGAGATCACATCTTCAAGCAGGCACAGGAAGCAGCCAGAGGCTGGAAATCTGGCAAGCATTAAGAACTCTCAAAACAAAACACCTTATATACATGTATGAAATTCTCAATTATTTATTAAAAAAACAAAATAACAACAAAAAATAAACCTGCCCCTAGTGACTTGCTTCCAAAGCCCACACTCCTAAAACCTCTCAAATCAGCGCCACCAACTGGGGATAAAATGTTCAAATACTTGGAGCCTAAGGGTAGCATTCTCTTTCAAACCATCACATGCAATATCTGGGTGATAGCCGTCTATAGAGATGTGAGGGGTATGGAAATCCCTTCTAACTCTTACCGTCCTTTGTTCTCGCAGGGCTAGTGCATGCTTTAGCTGACAAAAATTGCCCCTGGAGGGCGTTGGATTACTAATTGTGTCTGTTTCCACTTTTGCTGCAATTTGAATCTTTTCACCCTCCTGAGTATTTACGGTGCTGGTGGTCACCTTCAGATCCAGAGCTAACCTCCCACTGAACTTGAAAGTTCTGCTATTGGTTTTTATTTTTTAATTGAACTTTATGTCAAACTAAAAAGCAAGCCAACCAAATGTAACATTTAATAGCTTGTTTTAAACCCAGTGTTACAAATGAAGCTTTTTACTTATTTTTTAAACCCTAAATTATTGTTTAGAGGTAGATAGAACAACTATATTTCTAGGAACAGAGCACAAGTGAGTTTGCCTTTTCAGTTGCTTGGAACCTTTTCCTTTAAAGAAGATGATTTTGTCTTATTTCTCTGTTTACTGGGGGTTGTGGGAGGGGGCTTCCCTTGAGACATGGTGGGCACATTTGTGAGAATTTCAGAGCAAAGGGACCCAGACCGCATCAGGCTGAGGAGAGTCAAATCTGCTGAAATTACCTTAATTACTTTTTATTGCAAGCCAGTGAGAGTCCACAGGAGGAGGGTGTGAGATCTAAAATGCTACATCTTCTAGATTTGTGTACCACCTTGTACTTCTTGCCTTTTGATCTTACTTTGCTTGATGAATTGACAATTGAAATGCAAATAGATAAACCAGGCCAGATCTAGACAGGTCACAGCTCACTGGAGAAACCATGTTTTATTATAGCAGACCAGTAGCCATGCAGACCAGGGGCTCCAGGGATCTGGGTTGTCCATGTCTGTTCACCATGAACAAGTAGTCCTGGGCACTCAGCAAGCACTCAGCAACACCCACTGAATAAACAGTCTCAAAGGCAAGAGTGAAGTCAGGACTGAAGAGCAAGGGCAGCACTGACAGGCAGAGATGAGAGATTATAGAGGGGCAGACAAGGGATAAAGTAGAGAAGTCTAGAGTTGGGTATCCACAGCTGGTTTATGTACTGGAGCTAAAAGTGTCAGCTTGGCTTGAAGGGTCAGAAAAAGACACAAATAGTCTTAAAATTGAAGTGATGGGGCTGGAGAGATTGCTCAGTGGTTAAGAGCACTTTCTGTTCTTGCAGAGAACCCAGAATTGATTCCCAACATCCACATGGCAGCTAACACTCATTTGTAACTCTAGTTCCAGAGGGGAATCTGATGCCCTCTTCTGGCTGCCACAGTCATTGCATGCACATGATGCTCATACATGCAGGCAAACACCCATACATATAACATAAATATAAAATTTTTAAAAATCTGTGGTCATTTAAAACTGGGAATACTTTGGTCCAGGCTCTCTGGCTTTCATAGTTTGCACTGAAAAGTCAGCTGTAATCCTAATGGGTTTTCCTTTATATGTGACTTGTTTCTCTTTTGCAGCTGCACAGATTTAGGGTAAATTTTAAAATTATTTATTTGTTTATTCCAGTACTAGGGATTGGACCTAGGGCTTCATGCATGCTAAGTTAGTGTCCTAGCACTGAGCTGTTTCCCCAACCCTCCTTTAATCTCTTTAAAAAATTTGAGACCGGGTGTCAGTAGGTTTCTCTGGATGGCCTTGAACTCACTCTGCATCCCAGGCAGGTCTTGAACCTATGGCCCTCCTATCTCAGATTCTTAAGTAGCTGGAATTACAGACTTATGCCACCTGGCCTGGATGAAAATGGATTTTATAATGGCATGCCTTAATCTGTAGATCATGGTAGTTTCAAAACCTTTCATGTGACGTTGATCAAGTTCAGGGTGGAACAACAGCAGACTCAGCCCTCCCACTTGCCATCAGTGCAGTTGAGGCTTTGTCACTTGGTGGTGTCATAGCTGTCTTCATTTGTGTGCCTTGAGGTGTTTGTGCAGTGGTGAAATCTCCTTGTGACCTGCTTCTCAGAACGTGTGACCATCACTAAGCAGTGCTTGACTCTATGCGCACCTCGTCTTTGAAGAGGAGTAGTGCCCTATTTTGCTGCTCAGCAAGGAGGAGAAAGATTATGACTTCAGGTCTCACAGAGAGCAACGACAACTGTGGCTACTCCAAGTCCATGTTGTTTCTACAGTGCTGCTTGCCCGGCCACGCTGCCAGGCTCTAGAGATGACAGGTGGCTGATATAGCCCAGCTGGAAATGTACCCCCAAAGTCCATGCACTAAAGAATTGGTCTCCAGACTGGCACTGTTGGGAAGTGGAGAGTCTTGGGATGACATATGGATCTAGCTGGGGGGAGGGGTGCTTAGTCGATTACAGTATGCCTTTGAAAAGGATTGTGGCATATGGGATTAGCAGGAGGTGCCTAGTTGATTCTGAGTGTGTCTTTGAAAAAGACTTGGGGCCACAGCACCCTTCTTGCTCTTTTTAGCCTCCTAGCTATTAACAAAGTGGTTTTGGTCCACCATGGACCCCACCTTGATGTGGATGTGCTGTCTCACCAAAGACTCAAAGCAGTGGAGCCAATTGACATGATCTGGACCCTCCAAAAATTGAGGCAAAATGAATCTTTTTCTTTATAAAGTAAACGATCTCAGATATTTGTTATAGTAATAAAGAAGTAGGGTCTTACTCATTTCCTGAAGAGCACAGAGCCCTGCCTGGGGGAGCGTTCCACACAGGGCTCTGGGCTCCTGAGTGTGCAGTGAGTCCCTCATCAGTAAGTTCTGCTTTCTCCTGCTGCTGTGTCAGCAAAGGGAAACAGGAATTCAGGGACCGCTACTCTAATCTAAGAAACAAGAGAAAGGTTTTCCCGTTTTATTCTATAGGAGCCGCTTAGGACAGAAAGGAGACGGTTGGGCAATGGCTGGGACATAACCTGGCTTCCTAATGCATGCTCCACGTATTTGTTTTTTATTTTTTTATTTTTTTATCAGTCTTGACAAGGAGGGAGGTAAAATGATGGAAGATGAGCTTTTAATGCACAAGTGGGGCTGAGAGCTGAACTAAGGTTGATCCTGGCCAGCAGGACCTCCACCATCACCTTAGTGAGGTCTCCTTGGGTCAGGAGCTACAAGGTGAACTTTCTGGCAGGGTAAGTTCTTAATTTTTACGGGTGACTGACTTGACCTGATTTCCTTGATTCTTACTTGTGGACTGGTGATAGCTCAGAGGATTTCCAATGCATTTCAGGGTATATTCACTTTGCAGCACATGGTCACCCAGGTGTATTTCTCCTTGGGTAGCTATGACTGGATTTGGACTCAGTTTTCAAGATGCTTTTTTCTTGTGTCTGTTTTCAGATTTATGGATGGGGAGGCTGGAGAGATCCCTCAGTGGTTAAGAGCACTTGCTGTTCTTGCCGAAGACCCAGGCTTAGTTCCCAGCACTCACATGGTGGCTAACAACCATCTGTAACTCCAGTTCTGGGAGTGCTGATGTATGTCTGCAGGCAAAATACTCATACACATAAGATAAAAAAATATATTTTAAAAATATTAAATTTGGGGCTGAAGAATGGCTCAGTGGTTAAGAGCACTGGCTGCTCTTGCAGAGGCCCTGAGTTTGATCCTAGCACCCACATGGCAGCTAACAACCATCTGTAATTCCAGTTCCAGGGAATCCAATGCTCTCTTCTGTGTGTATGTGGGCATTGCATGACATGGGCACAGTCACACACATTCAGGCCATTACACTCATATGCATAAAATAAAAATAAATGAAATATAAAAATATTAAATTTATGGGCAAGGGATAAATTTTTTTGTACAAAGACTTTTCTTTATATACCGCTTTCAAATTCTTAACCTTCTTAATGATTTACATATAATTTTTACAGGTATCAAAATGTTTCACAATGAAAGACAGGACTTTAGTCTCAGAATGCCAGCTTTCTCTGAGTATGAGAGGCAAGGCATGAGCACGTGGGGGATGGGGGTGGGTAAGGATTCAAGAGGCTGTCAGCTGGCACCTTTGTCCTGCTTTTCTCAAATTCTCTGGTTCTTACTCTTCATCATTGTCAGTTCTGTGCGTGGCTGAGTATGAAGCAGCAGTTGGGTGTTTTAGAGATTTGGGCTCTGACAAGATTCTCCACACTGGGAGGAACAGAACATCCCATTGGAAAAAAGTAGCAGGTGACCTTCTGCTAAATGGAAGCCACTTGATCAGAGCCTGGAGAATAAGTATCAAAGCCAGAGGTATGCCAGTCCTGCTTCTGTAGACTACTTATGATACTTAACAAAATAGTGACCATTATATAGGGCCAGATAATCTCTCAAAACAGTAACTTCAATGTCAGTGTTTCTACATCCAATGGGGCTATGGGTGTATGTCATGAAACTGTAATCCCAGTGCTGGGAGACAGGGACAGATCCCTGGAGCTTGAATTATGCAATGGCTTCTGTTCATGGATACCGAGAACCTTCATTTCAATTTGGGCATGATGCATGTGTGTCCAGCCCTCAGGCCCCATGCAGCCACATGTGGCCAAGGACAGCTATAAATGCGGTCCAACACAAAGTCATGAACTTCTGTAAAACATTATGAGATTTTTAAATGAAGTTTTTGGTGAATAGATTGTGTGGTTCTTGAGTGTGAACTTTGTAGATGACATCATGTGTTGCAGTGTCAGAAGGCTGGGCAGTCAGAGTGCCTGATTGTAGACAGTGCATATCAGCGGAGAATACAACTACCCCTGTGGAGCTGACACTAAAGACGCTTTCCTAAATGAGACTCAGTCTGTATCTTGTTTTCAGTGCTTCCTTCCACTACCCACACTACAGTCTCTCATCTTATTTCTTTCTCTTGATATTCCGGACGACATCGACTTCTTCTCCTGATTAGTCCACGGTATTGGTTCACTTGTCCACTGCTATGTGTGACTGTTCCAAAACAAAGGGCATTTTTATTAGTAATCAATTACTGTTGATTCTTGTTAATTGCTTTCTGTTCATAATAGACGTATGGACTATTTACAGATGAATATCACCCTAGTTTCTGTGATAATGTGTGGGCCACAGTCTTAATTTCAAGTCCTACAAACTGCTGCAACTGATTTAAGCAGAGACGTTTATTCAAAAGGATAATGGGTAGGTTGTAGACTCGCAGAGGAAGCAGGCTAATTATATTCAAGGATAAACTTCCAGAAACTGAATCTAGTCGTCCCCACAGATTTACAGAGTATACTGCTGTTGTTCCAAAGCCCCAGGAGTTGGGTTTAAACTAAGACTACTTCTGCATTGTAGAAAAAGTATACAGCCATCCTGCCTCATGAAGTCAGCCCTGTAGACCCTCTTGGCTTCATGCAAAGGAACTAATGACCAAGCTTATGGGGGACTCTCACTGTGTTTTATCTGGTCCCCTTTGCTCTGTGCACACATAATGGAGATACTCTCTTCTGGGGTCAAGGACAAGGCTCACATACATGTGCTCTGGAGCCATAGATGAGAGTTTCTTTCTTGGGTAAAAAGATTCACTTGGACTCTCAAAACAAGCAAGCCAAGCCATGTGAATGACAGACAACTGTACGTGGCTATTGTGAAAGCAATCACTGGAGCTTGGTGAATGACTTGCCACGATGACCTATTGTTTTCATCAGTTCAACAGGCTACCTGTTTGTAGGACTGCCCCTCTCTTCATCCATGTGCTTCAGCTGGCCCGGCCCCACCTGGACACACCTGCTCATACCCATGTGAACATCTGACTAAGCTAAACTGATGGAGCTCTTCCTGCTGTTTCCTGCCTTTGCACCACAGACAGTGTCCGTCAAGGTCTCCCTTAAGTGGCTGAAGTAGATGGAAAGTTCAGAAACTATTGACAGCCACTCTGTCTCTTCAATGGTGAAAACATGCTATCAATAAGAAAGTACACATAGTGTGTGTGGGAGGAGAGGAGAGGAGAGGATGGGGAGGGAGGGAGGGAGGGTCTGTAGCAAGTTCCAGGCCACCTGGGGCTATAAGGAGACCCTGTCTCAAAAAGAGAGAGAGAGAGAGAGAGAGAGAGAGAGAGAGAGAGAGAGAAAGGGCTTACATGGTCTTGTGTTGCCTGACTTTTATTCTCATAAGGCTGAAACGCATTCTCCTGTCAAAGGTTACTATAATATAAACCATCATCTTTATAATAAGTCCTAATTTCTTTTTCTCTGTGCGTGCATGTGTGTGATGTGATGTGATGTGATGTGTGTGTGTGTGTGTGTGTGTGTGTGTGTGTGTAGCGACCAGAGGCTGATGTTGAATGTCTTCTTCAATCACTCTTCAACTTATTTTTGAGACAGGGTCTCTCACTGTACTAGGAGCTTGCTGGTTGGATTCAGTGGCTGACTAGTGAGCTGCAGGTATCCTCCTGTCCCTGCCTCCCCAGTGCTGAAGTTACAGGTTCATACTACACCCAGCTTTTACATCAGTGCTAGGGATCGAGCTCAGGTCCTCATGCTTATGAGTCGAGCACTTTGCCACTGAGCCCTTTCCCCAGCCCTCTAGTTAAGTTCTAATTTCTGTGCTGTTACTCATCTCTTCCTAGTAAGTCCCTACTTCTTGTTTAAGTCCCTCTTTTTGTTACATAGCTAGTTGGATACCAGCAGGCTTTGAGGACATTGGGGTTGAATCCCTTACCTCCTTACAATTAACAACCAGGAACTGCAAGCTCTGATTACTGGTCAGAGGAACCAGACCTGGGTCCTGGCTTTGGCCCTGAGAGAGCCTTTGAAATCCTGAACTGCCAAGAAGGTCATTAACAGATAATTATTATGGTGGTTTGAATGAGAATGTCCCCATGGGTTCCAAGTATTTGAATACTTTGTCCTAGTTAGTGACAGCTGTTTGGGGAGGGTCATGGACCCTTTAGAAGGTATGGCCATATAGCCATGCCCACTTCCAGTATGGCTCTCTTTTTCCACTGCCTGCTTGAAGATGTGATCACTCAGCTTTCTGCTTGGGCCCCTCCTGACACCATGCCTCCCCCACCTTTATGGACCCATGCCCACTTCCAGTATGGCTCTCTTTTTCCACTGCCTGCTTGAAGATGTGATCACTCAGCTTTCTGCTTGGGCCCCTCCTGACACCATGCCTCCCCCACCTTTATGGACTCCCTCTAGAACCACAAGCCAAATAAACTTTGTCTTCTATAAGCTGTCTTGGTCATGTATTTATCACATCAACAGAAAAGTGACTAATAACTAATAACTCATCTAACTTCCTCCCTGTCACCCATAAACTTTACACAATTATTGTATATCAGGAGGCTTTCTGATAAGGAGCAACACCATGCCATTGTTCCCTCTTGTAAGACTCAAACCAAACCAAACCAAACCAAACATGGACTAATGATGTCTCCTGGAAAAGTTGCTTGTTTTAGAGGCTTTAGAAGCAGCAAAGCCTGCCTGAAATGTAGATGGACATAATGATTCCTCTGTTGTCCGTTCTCACCCTTGAGACTGCTCTGTTCCACTATGTGATAAGCTCTCCTCTATACTATGCTCTGTGACTCTCCTAGATTCTTCAAGAGTGATCACAGGGCCTGGGAGCCCAGTGGAATTCAGGCAAAGGTCTTGATGCCATCTTTTTGGTGTTTCAGCCCAGCTGCAATCCGATTTCCTTCATCTTTGTTGTGGTAAGTCATGATCCCCTTCCTTGGGCTGAGACTGTGGAACTCTGCTCTGTTTGACTCTAGCTCCCCTGTATTTGCACCTCTGAGCCAGTCTGCAGGCTCGCCCTTGCTTATGTTTTTGAGGCTGCATGCCCCATGTAACTTGCTCTTGTGTCACTTGCATTTTGGTCACCTGCTGCACCTGTGCTAGCCTCACGCAGGGTTTTCAGAGGGGATGGCTACACTCATGTCATCTTTTCTGAGCATCCCTACTGCCATACAGTGAGCTCACTACACTTCCCATGTTGAATCAAGGCAACAGTACTTGATGCTAAGTGGTGAGTCTCTGCATTTTTGAGGCACTTATTTTGCACAATGTACTAACTGGGTTCTGAAAAGGAACTTGGTTCCCATGCAGTCCTTATCCTCAGAGACATTTTGGCCAGAATAAGTGGCTCTTTCTTTCTGGGTTTCTGATCTTTCTGGAACCTTATAGGAGGGAAATTCATGCAACCTTGTCTTTATCATGTACTGAGAAAAAAAAGTGGAACGTGGCTTCCTTTAGCTAAGGCAACCCTGGAAGCAGGCAAAGTGCCTACACCTGACTCCTAGGCTCCAAGCGAAAGGGGGACACTGGTCATTCACTGGCATTTTGATAAGGTATGAGAAGGGACACTTTCTCCAGGAGCTCTTTGTGGCCTTTTCCTTCTAGTTGGGTGGCTGCCTTTCATTCCTATTGATTTGCTTTTTCAAAAGTGGAGCAAGCTTGATTCCCAAACCTTTAAAAGAAAGAAGTTAACTAGGCTTGAGAAATTGTTTTTGTTTTTTAAGACATCTTTTGTAAATGACTGGGCAAATGTCAAAAGTAAAAGAGCCAGATTTATACAAACAATGTAACCAGATAATTTAAGTTAGATGTTAGAGAGACATGAACAGTGTCTAGAGGCTGTTGGCCAAGGACCTAGTGAAAACTACTGCCTTTCTAGAGTGTAGCAGTGGTCTCTGTCTGATCCCTCCATCTTCAAAGGCAAGCGTCTTCACTGGAACAGAGTCCTTGCTCAATCTGCCCCTGACATCAGAAGGAAATGAGAGCAATTGTTGAGCCCCCAGGCTCCCATTGATGGCCTACCAGATATAGCAAAGTCTGTTTTCTATGACCGATCTAGAGGAGGAACACAGAGAAGGAAAAGAAACTTAAGCTACCAGTTGGAGAAAAAAATAAAAGGCAGATAGAACTTGCAGCCTTAGGCGGCAACTTTAAATCTCCCACTGGAGGGCTCAGCAGTTAAGAGCATGTACTACTCTTGTAGAGGGCGTGGGTTCAGTGACAGATATCCATGTCAGGCAGCTCGCAACTGCCTGTAACTCCAGCTCCAGGGGATCTGACACCTCTGAGGGTATCTGCACTCACATGCACACGCCCCTACAAAAGCACATGCATATACATGTAATTTAAAAACTTAAAATCTTTTAAAAATCTTCCACTGGCTCATCTCCCAGATGAAATGAATTGTCAATACACGCTGTGTCTATTGACAAATACCAGACAGCCTTTAAGCCACCTTACTTTCAACATGACGCTGGAGGCATTGTACTGGGATCTAAGGATTCCCAGACAAAAGTTCCAGGTTTTGGACCTGGACTAAGGAAGTCCTCAGTTTCAATTGGCCTTCAACTCAGCTGTCATCATCAGTGGAGTGGAGACTCAGGAAAATCTTCAAGTTGCAGGTAGGGCCATTACTTTTATGCATGCTAGTGAGCGCTCCCAGGCTGTTGTTACTTTGTATTCCAGACAGCTGGCCTCTGACTTCTGTTGGCTTAGGACATCAATGGGAGTCCTTTGACAGATGTTACAGTTACAGTCTGCTTTTACATTGTCAATAGAATAATTAGCTCCTTATCCTTTCTAGAAATGCTATTTATTGAACCTCTTGGCAGTGAGAATCCAAATTATCTTCAGCTCCACACAGAATCGCATGCACAGTAATGGCCATGACCTCTTTTTCAGAAGGGACAAACAGAGATTCAGTCCTTTTAGGTCTCCCTTTAACACCTAAGTATGGGCCAATGGCATGCTGGGTAGTAAAGCCGCAGCTACCTTAGCAGATTAAAGGATTCATGTTTTTCCCAACCATAAGCAATATTTTCCTCAGCCTGAACCCCAAGTAGGATTTCAATTCCTAACCAGTACATTCTTCCATTATAGGTTTCTAACTCCCTGCCAGTTACCCTGTAACACCCAGGTGCTACTGGTCGAAAAGTCTGATGAAGATAATATGACAAAGACCTTTGTGCTATAAATGAATTGTTACTTCTATACAATTAGTGATCCATAAACCTTATACTTTACTTTTAAAATTTTGTTATTTTTATTTTATGTGTAAGAGTGTATTGCCTGCATGTGTATAAGTGCACCTGTGTTGTACAATGCCCTCAGAGGTCAGAAGAGGGCATTGGATCCCCCTGGAACTAGAGTTAAGGACAGTTGTTAGTTGCCATGTGGATTCTAGGAACTGTGCCGCGACCCAAGACTCCGTCCAAGACTCCGTCCAGCAGAGTCCAGGAGAGACGACACAGACACCAAGGTGAGGTTCAAGCTTCTTCTTTTTTTTATTACGCACTTCAGTCCCCATTTATATAGTTCCCAACAGCCCTCCCCCCAGCCAGGACCAATCAGGTCACACATACACACGCCACACACACACACACACACACACACACACACACACACACACCAGGCAGGCGGAGAGGCAGCTTATTGGGCCATGTAGCAGGATCATGCTCGATGACGTCTCTGATCAGGCAGGCAGCACATGATCGGGCTCATTGCGGGCTTCCGAGGGTTGGAGTAAATAAGCGAGGGTCACGAGACTTGGCAGCCAACCAAGGCGCCATCTTTGGCTGACTCAGCTGCGCTCGCTTCCCACAGAACTGAACCCAGGTCCTCTAAGAGCAGCCAGTGTTCTTAACTGCTGAGCCAGCTCTGCAGCCCCGACCCTATCCTTTATTGACCCACATTCTTTCTAACACTCAAATGGATGGCTTCTTTCATGTTCTTGTGGAATCTGAGTCTCAATTCCTATTTACTTTGTTAAAATTTTAATTAATTTATTTATTTTTAAATTTTATTTATTTATTTATTATTTTATGTGTATGTGTGTATTACCTACATGTAGGTAAGTGCACCCGTGTTGTGCAATGTCTGTGGAGGACAGGAGAGGCTGTTGGATCCCCTGGAACTGGAGTTATGGACAGTTGTTAACTGCCATGTGGGTCCTAGGATTTGAACCCCGGTCTTCTGCAAGAACAGTCAGTGCTCTTAACTGCTGAGCCATCTCTCCAGCCCCATGTTTTCTTAATTTTGCATAGTTTTTGCTGAAGAAGTATGGATCTTCCGCTTTATCCTCCAGTCTTGATATTCTGATTTCCATTTCATTCATCCTATTGGTGAGGCTTTCTCCTGTCATTTCTAATTGGCTTACTGAGTGTTTCACTTCCTTCTT
>NW_008353217.1:1135-1646 GCF_000622305.1 Nannospalax galili | reverse complement strand
AAAATCACAAATATTTATAAATTGACACAATACCAAAGAATAAATGGCTTGAAGAAGAAATTAGGAAATGCACTGAGGTGAATATAAATGAAATTACAGTATACCAAAGAATGAAATCATATTTTTTGAAATAAATGTATAACTGCAGACCATTATGTTAAGTGAAATAAACCAGGCAAGGAAAGAAAAGTGATACATAGTGTCACTCATCTGTGGAATCTCAAAAGCTTCTGTACATCAAAGAAGCAACCAAGAAGGTGAAGAGAAAACCCACACAATGGAAGAAAATCTTCACCAGCAACAAATCTGACAGAGGATTAACTTCCAGAATATATAACGAACTCAAAAAAGAAAGAATCAAGAAACCGAATGACTCAATTAAAAGATGGGCTAAAGATCTAAACAGAGAGTTCCCAATGGAAGAAATAAAGATGGCTAAGAAATATCTCAAAAAGGGTTCAACATCATTAAGGAAATTTAAATTAAAACCACCTTAAGGTATGTCTTCACC
>NW_008353217.1:0-938 GCF_000622305.1 Nannospalax galili | reverse complement strand
ACTCATCCAGTTGTAGATACATGTGTAAAACCATGTTTTTGCTGCTGTTTTCACATAGCTAAGAGATGGAAGCAACCTAAGTGAGCCACAACTGATAATAATATAATAAAAATGTGGTATATTTACACAATGGGGTTCTATTCAGCAGTAAAGAAAGACGAAATAATGAAATTTGCAGGTAAATGGATGGATCTAGAAACTGTTATACTAAGTGAAGTAACATAGACTCAGAAAAACAATTGACATATGTTCTCCCTCATTTGTCGTTCTTAGCACCAAATCATTTTAAATTCCAGGCCCTTTTAATAAGATGATGCTAGACAGCAGTCCCTTCTGCATGAAATAACTACCACCATCAAGACCTCGGTTGATCCTGATCGCTAAACATACTCACAATTGGGCTTGTTGACGGTTGTGCTCATTCAATAAAGGAGTGCTAAGCAGGGTCACTAGACCCTCATCTGAGTATCCAGCCACTCTTCGCAGCCAACTAGTCCAGCCTTGGAAGACAAAAGAAAAATGAGGAAGAACCCAATAGAGGGATGATTTTCGAAGCCCTTGTCAAGAAACTCCAATGGACTCTTATATGAACATTTGAAAAGTGCCCTGTTCCTACTTTTTTCTAGTTCTAGAACTTGTAATACTAATTACTCTTGCCTTCTCCTTCACATCTCCTATTCATGATTTGAGGGCTTTCTTCTTCCCTTTAGACAAGAGTTATGCAATTTGGGAGTCTTTTAGATAGACTGAAAGAGTACTCCAATTGCCTCACCCTGCATCCCTGTTCAGCATGGAAGAAGCCAGAGCGGTCTGTGTCCCTATTCCCTATTGGCAATTTGGGTAATCCCTTCAGAGGATGGCGTGGTAAGAATAGGAGGTAGGATTTTGCTATGCAGTTAGGGTAAAAAGACCCCAAAGAAAAGTAGCCAGTTTCTTGG
>NW_008353216.1:0-1645 GCF_000622305.1 Nannospalax galili | reverse complement strand
TACCATGTGCCATTATGTTGCTCCAGTGTTCCAGCACAATGTTACAATGTGACTTCAAATTCTCTAATGTAACATCACCATATTCCAATGTAACACCAAAATGCTCTGATGTCCAGTACTATCACCACATGTTCCATTATATTGCTAGACTTTTTCACCACAGTGTTAGAATATGACTTCACAATGTTCCATTGTGACATCACAATGCTCAAATGTGATATCACAATGCTCCAATAAGCCAACACTCTCGCCCCATGAACCAATAAATTGATCCAATGTGCCATCACAAGGCTCATATATGACTTCTCAGTGGTCCATTGTGACATCACAATGCTCCAATGTGATATCATAATGCTCCAATGAGCCAACGCTCTCTCCCCAAGTGCCAATATATTGGTCCAATGTATCATCACAATGCTACTATATGACTTCTCAATCTTCTATTGTGACATCACAATGCTCCAATGTGCCAGCACTATTGCCCCATGCTCATTATATTGCTCCAATGTGCCATCACCATGGTACAATGTGATTTCACAATGTGCCATGGTTACATCACAATGCTCGATGGTGCAAACAGCATGTTACAATATGACTTCACAATGTTCCACTCTGAAATTACAATGTTCAAATATGACATCACAATGCTCCAATGTGCCTACACTACCACCATATATGCCACCATATTGCTCCAATGTGCCACCACAGTGTTATAGTATTACTTCCCAATGTTCCACTGTGACATCACAATGCTCCAGTGTGTGACATCACAGTCCTGCAATATGCCAAAACTATAGTCCCATATGCCATTCCATAGCTCCAATGTGCCATCACAATGTTACAATGACTTTACAATGTTCCATTGGGCGATCACAATGCACATTGTGACAGTACTGTGCACAATTGTGTAATTACCATGGTCCATTGTGTTATCACCGTGTTCAATATGCAAACACGGTGCACAGTGTCCCCTCACAATATCCCAATGAGACATCAGAGTGCTCCAATGTGAAAACACTACCGCCCCTTGTGCCATTATATTACTCCAATGAGTCATCACAATGTTACAATATGTGCAATATGACTACTCAATGTTCCATTGTTACATCCCAATGCTGTAATGTGCCATCACAATATTAAAATATGACTTCACAATGTTTTCTTGTGACATCATAATGCTCCAACCTGACATCACAATGTTCCAATGTGAGAAAATTATCACCCCATGTGAGGTCACAATGCTTCAAGGTGCCTCACAATGTTACAATATGACCTCACAATGCTCGAATGTGACATCACAATGCTTCAATGTTCCAATACCATGGCCCCATGTGCCATTATATTCCTGCAATTTTCCATCACAATGTTACAATATGATTTCACAATGTTACAATTTGACATCACAATATTCCATGTGAATCCAAAATGCTCCAATGTTGAGCATTATCACCCCATGTTCCATTATATTGCTCCACTTTGTCATCACAATGTTACAATACGACTTCACAATGTTCCACTGTGACATCACAATGCTCCAATGTGCCAAAACTATATCCCCATGTGCCTTATCTTGCTCCACTCTGCCATCACAATCTTACAATATGAATTCATAATGGTCACTTGTGACATCACAATTCTCCAATTT
>NW_008353215.1:0-232 GCF_000622305.1 Nannospalax galili | reverse complement strand
CCCCCTCCGAACAACAGGGTTTCAACCATTCCTCAAGAGTCCAAGAGGGACGGAAACACTCAACCTCTGTCAAAAGAGACCCAGCACACACCGATACCCCCAAGTAAGCCTTAACTTCCCACATCTGACCACAGGGATCTAGTACCTTCCATGTCTACAAATTTATATGTTTTGCAACACATACCATTTTCTCAAGGGGATATGGAATCTTCTTCAAATGAATCAGGATCTG
>NW_008353214.1:0-662 GCF_000622305.1 Nannospalax galili | reverse complement strand
GTTACTATCTGGGAGTCCCTTTGGCCACCCTGGCCAGCAACTCAAAAGAAGTTATCTCCTAGCTGGCATTGTTGCTTGATATGTAGCCTTTCCCTATACAAATGGACCCTTAAAAAATTATATTGGCCCTTTTAATCTTTGGTTATACTTTCCTTCTGGGCCATACAGTTGGCCCAGATAAACCAATTTATTTTTACTATTAAGATCATTTGAGGATCTGTTCTTTGGGAGTCACATGGGCTTGGGAGAAGCCCCTGACTCTTTTCTTTGACCAGTTCAACCTATGTGATGATAAGTCAAAGGCCCTGCTCAACCATGGCTGGCTTCGCTTGGAAGCCATGGCTGGCTTCGCTTGGAAGCATGGAGGAAATGATTCCTCTGTGTTGACCCTCCTCTTTGTAGAATGGACGCTGGTTCAAGTCCGGGATCTCCACAACTTCCTTGATCAATAGGACAGGTGACTAACCACAGTTATGGACATTTTGAGAGATGCCCATAGCTCCCTGGAGCTTAGTCAACCTAGGAGGGCAAGAAGCATAAACTGTCCTTTATGTCCCTCTGACAAAATTAGTATAGGCCTCAAAGTATGTCTGTTAAACATCCCAGAAGGCTAGTTCCACCAGTCTGATACTTTTAATTACTGTGTGCCATGTAGATCAATC
>NW_008353213.1:533764-537802 GCF_000622305.1 Nannospalax galili | reverse complement strand
CAGCTGCATCTTGAACTGGCAACAGAACTTGACAGCATGATCCATTCCTTACTGCTTTTGCAAGCATCAAAGATACAGGATTGAAGGACTCATGGAAATATGGCTTCACAGGCCAAGCAATGTGCGGCAGAGTTTGAGGACCTGAAAAGGCACCCTGAGAAGCCATTGAAGGAAGCTGTGAAGCTGAAGGCCAAGATGTATTAGAAGCCCCACATAATGGAGATGGCATGCTCCTGCGATGCCCGCTGAGGAAAGCAGCTAATAGAGTGGGGCCTGTCTAAAAGAGATGCTTTATATGGTGCAGGTACCAGAGCTGAGGTGAGGTTATACCTAAACCCTTTGGAGCCCAGACAATTTCACCACAAATGAAATGGAGCTGCAGGATTGGGTGTTTTCCCTGCTGACTTTGGTCTTCCTTTGACTCTATCATCCTGTGTATACCTAAATCTTCTGTTTTGGAATTGTAATGCTTATTTTGTGGCCTTGTTTATTGGATGTATACAGGCTGCTTTCTTATTTTTTGTCTTTTCCTTTTTCCTTTTTATTTTTACTCTTTTTTGTATATTTTTAATTGAATTTTTGTGTATTTTACACACAGCATATTAATCATCCTCATACTGTCCTCCCCATCTGCACCCTCCCATCAGCTGCCCAATAGTTCTTCAGCTAAGATTAGGGCCTCCTGTCCATTTCCATGGATCTGTGCTTGGATTTTGTTTGCTTGAGTTTGTATGGGTCCTGTGCCTGTGGTCATTATTGCTATAAGTTCATATGCTCAAAGTCCCAGGAGCCTGTAGGACTCTATTTCTATATGGTCATGCACCTTCTCCACTGGATCTTACAATCTTTTTACCCCCTCTTTTGCAATGGTCCCTGAATCCCTGGGTGGGTGAAGTTTAATAGAGGAGTCCTGTCTAAGGGCCTGAAGTCTGAAGATTGTTACTCTCTATGCTTTGGCAACTTGTGAATCTTTGTGTTCATTGCCCTCTGTTGCATGGGGAAGCTTCACTGATGAGAGTTGAGAGATACTAAGTGACAAATCTACAATGGAGTCTTTTCCTTTTAAAAATAAGTGTTTTTACTAATTCTTTGAGAATTTCATGTAATGAATTTTGATCATATTCATACCCATTCTTTCCCTGAACTCCCGCCAAATCTGTTCCTGTTTTATCCCTCCCAACTTCATATCTTCTTTTATCAAAATAACTTACTGACAGCACAACTCAGAAACTTACACCGGTCAAAGTAGCGACAATAAGTTACTGTGGAGTGCTCAGCCACAAAGGGGACATAAATATCACATGCCCTTCCCAAAGCTCAGGGAATATTACGGAAAAGGGGATTGAGGGACTGTAAGAGGCAGACGTCAGGGAGGACCAGGGTGAAAGAGATGCCTGAAGCACCTGTTGCTGTGAGCTCCCTGCCCTGATGGACTGAAACCTCATGCTGTGAGCCACAGGAAACCCTTTGTTTCTTAAATTGCTTTTGTCAGAGTATTTAATCATTGAAACTGGAGACATCACTAATACAGTCTCTTTCTTATGGAAGATGCCAACATGATCTCAAAAACTTCATTCCACTGTTTAGGTCTCTGAGAAAAATCTATCTCCAAGCAAAATTGATCCTTCATCCAAAAATTGTTCCTTTGAAAATTGTCATATATATACCTGCATATGTGCTAAATGGATGCTTATAAAACTGCAGACTTGAAAATAAGGAATGCCCTAATTCACTTTATATCTTAGTTATCTGTACCTGTATCCCAGCTGTCTGTACTAGGGCAAAATCACCATCCCAGGAAAAAATAATCCCAGTGATAAAACATGTACTCTTGAAACAAGCAGATACCATGATACTTTTATGAAATCCTAGTATATAATAATCCCTCCAGGCTCCAGAGTCCTGTAGTAGGACGAGTCTTCAAAATCATAGAGTAATTCTATGTTATGGTAAGCCACAACTGAGCTGCATTAGGCACCAGCCTATAAACAAAGCCATCCTTCCCAAAGTGTGATAGTCTTTGACAAGTACATTAGAATCCATGACAAGGGCAAGGATGAGGTACACACAAATATATAGTTTTCTGTAAGCGTGCTTCTCTCAGTGCCTTATGTTTTCTGGGTCTATTTTCAGTTTAGTTGTTTTGACACCAGGTAGTGATCTAAGTTCAGATTTATATTCTCTTCTAGACTTAGAACAATATAAAATGGATGCCTCTTAGAAATAATGTGAGCAATTTCTGTGAATTTGGGGGCCGTATCTTGTCCAAAGTTATATAAGTAAGAAAGAGTGACAGTTATTTGCTTGTCAATATGAAATTTTAAAGTCATTTGGGGGTTGTGGAAACCATCTCATCTTGTCGGCAGTTGCTTATAGTACATCATTCCAGGAAAATAATGCAACAAATCTGAACAGTGTCCAGTAGCAGTCATTCACGGACACTTCACCCTCATGATTAGCAAAGAAAAGGCAACTGATGCTGATGCCTGATACTGCCCAATAGCCTGGACACTACCGGGTTACATTGCTAAACAAAAGCTTTCCAAAGTCCAGAACCCCACTACATCACTGTAGGCCTCACGGCAACTTCTCTTGGTGCTGCTTTTATCATTTTACAGAGGAAACACCTCCCAATGATAGTAACGTTAATTTTACATCAAAATACCTTCAAATACTTCAGATGGAAGCCATCAAAGCTTAATGAACTTACTGAATGAATCTAGGTAATTAAAAGTGCTTAGAATATTTGCTTATATAATTTATATAGGTATATGTGCCAGTATTTTCAAAGAACTGTTTTACTAATCCTGAGGACTCTGCAGTTATCAAGACTGAAAAGTTCTTTTCCTAGTCAAAATTTAAGCAACGAAGCCAAGTATTCAAAAGAACTTGCTGTATTTATAGTTAGCAAAAAGTAAGATGAATTTGAAATCGAGTGAACATACATCCATATATTTTCCATACCATACTTCTCAGGTTCACACACCACATAATCTGGAAAATAACGACAGGTAATTGCTAAGAGAAAGTGAGAAAGGACCAAGCAGACAGGAAGATCATGGACATGCACAGTGTTTAGAAACTGAGTATTTCCAAGGACTACAAGGGTCAGTTCCTTCCATGCTAAGATAAAAATCTGTCTGTGCACTACCAGTTGTATGATACATTCACAGAGTTAACTATAAATGCCTCTAATTAAATTGAGTTTACACTGATACATAGTATTCCAACCTCAAAAATGAAGAGTTTATTTAAATATTCTCTTTCAAATAAAAGTGGTTCCTTTTCCTAACAGTGACTCTCCTGGCTCTTATCATCATTCATTAGTTTCCTGATTTGATCTATCTCCTTCATTGTTGAAAATCAAACTGTTGTCATCATCTCCCACACCACCCTTTCAATCATCAACTTTCACATATACCCACACAGTGGCTGCACTCTGATACTTCTGTGGCCACCACAATCATTGAATTCTTGCATGGGTGGCAACCTCACAGAATCTGAAGGTGACTCCTACACAGAGGACCCCTACCTACATAAATGTTTCCATTTCCCATCTTACTGCTTTCAAACAAGGAGTCAGCAGTTTAAACACTATAATGTGGGAACATCCCCAGAACCCCATTCTGGCTGCAATTCCCCAGGAAGAGCTTCCATTTTGTTTCTACGTGCTTCTCTGTTCACTCCACTCATGCTGTGTTGTCCTAACTATGGCCATTGAGAATTGTGCTTTCTTATGAGGTAGAAGAGACTTGATGATGGTAGAACAGGGAAAGTGCCGTGAAACTGTCTTCTGGATATGACAGGACTGTTGCTTTCATGAACTCACAACAGCTATGGTTGTCTGAATAAAACTATTCCAATCAACATTCCAACATAGATCGGGGAAGGGCCCAGCATGCCTTACTCCTAGCTGACAAGCTATTGATAGTTTTTGACTGCTAGGGGAGGGTCAGTTTTCTTCAGGGGTATGGCCCTTGGTAGGATTATCATGCTGCAGTGGATGACCCTACACCCATACACATATGGCCAGCACTC
>NW_008353213.1:533223-533644 GCF_000622305.1 Nannospalax galili | reverse complement strand
ACACATGCAGGCAATACACTCATACACATAAAATAATAAATAAATAAATAATAGAATATTTTAAAAAAGTAAACAGAATTGAAAGTTATAAATGAGCATTCGGCAGTGAGACACTCTCCATTTCTACAGACAGTCTCGTAAGTTAAAAAGGGATGGGAAATTGGGTGTGGCGATGCACACCTTTTATCCTAGCACTGTGAGGCAGAGGCAGGTGAGATCTGTGAGATCAAGACCAGCCTGGTTTCTACCATGAATTCCATGTTGTCTGGATCTTCAGGGAGACCCTGTCTCAAAAAGACAAAATAAAATAAAATCTAAAATAAATAAAATAAAATAAATAAAACATAGGGAGCAGGTGCAATAACCTGACCAATCTGGGACCATCAGGTAGGAAGGGAGCTCTCTGTATATGCAAGTATAT
>NW_008353213.1:466157-533058 GCF_000622305.1 Nannospalax galili | reverse complement strand
TTTTTGTGTATGAGTGTATTGCCTGCATGTATGTAAGTGCACCCATGCTATGCAATGCCTGTACAGGTCAGAAAGGAGTGTCAGATCCCTTGGAACTGGAGTCACAGATGATTGTTAGTCACCATATGGGTCCTAACCAAACCAGGTCCACTGCAAGAATAACCACTGCTTTTAACTGCTGAGCCATCTCTACAATGCCAGAGAGCACACGATTTTTAACTCCATTGTAGATTCTTAGTTCCTTTAACCCAAACACTATCAGAGAGGGAAAAAGTCACAGCATACTTTAGAGTCACCATGTCACTACTTTTCAGGTCAACTACGTTTTCAAAATACCCATATACCTACCTTTTCCATTCTGACGCCTCTTCTGTGCCATCATCGTTTTGGGTCCTGCACATGCGTCTTCCTCATACTGCTTGATCTCTGTCTCTTACAGATTGCATGACTGTACATATAAAACTCTTCTCATTCAGCATCTAATGAACACTCACAATGAATCCTCCATATCATTATTCACAATGGTGACACATTCTGGACCCCACATAGCTGGGATTCCCCCATGAAGTTTTCTGCTTTCCCTTTCTTACATGCTTCTTTCATCACCTCACTTGTGCACCCATATTTCAAACTGAGAAATGTGCCCTCTTTGTATCTGGAAGAGATATGGTTCCCATAGCATATGAAAGTTAAAGAAACATACTATATTCAAGGATATGAAGGAATGCTTCTTAGAAAGAATCTTATGCTCACAAAAGATAAAAATTTGTGCTAACTAAGGATAGAGATCTGAGAAATCACAGGGTCACTGGGCATAGATATAATCCCAACCTAATCTAGGAAAGGAGCTCAACTACTTCCGATGGAAGAGGAGAGAACCCTTGAGTTTCTTTTTGGATGGCCTCGATGAAAATAGTTCTTGAGTATCTGAGCTGTTATAAATAGAGTAAGATATGTTGCTTAGATGGAGAAGACAGGTTAGTGACACAAGATACTGTCTTTCCCTATGTGAATGAAGTTCACAGAAAAACTTCATCTTAAAACTGAACATTCTACAAAGGTTGATGACTGATTAGAACTTCAGTGACTGTGGATGGAGCCTTTTGAATTTTGCAGGTCAAGAACCTAATTATCATTTTTCTTGCGCTATATTTAAACCCTTAAATAGCCACTCCTTGCCTACTTTTGATTCTGATTTCACATTTTGTGATTAACAGATTAAAAACCTTTTGGAATATAACAATTTAGCAGACCACCACCAGCTTCAAACAACAAAACCTGAGTGCTAACACAGAGCATCCGAAGTCTATTACTGAAATTTCTCTGCTATGTCAGTCTATTTCATGTTTCCACCATTGTATTTGAAAAGTGTCTTGACTGATGACTTTTCTTTGTTCTGTTTGTTTGTAACCTGAATCTGTGGTCCTGGACCTTAATCACTCATACTTGGCTCCAGAATAAAACCTCTCTTATTCTTTTTGCGGATAGAGTTAGGTTTTTGCATTATCACTTGTATAAAATCATGTCTTCCAGGGAGGAGAGAAATATGAATGTGAAATGAGTCAGCCCAGACAGCCAGCCTCTGGACTGGGGCCTACAGGTACCTAAGAGACTGAGTGCATGTGTGGACCATATCATGGAACTTAGAATGCCAGACGAGTGCTTCCCTGATAGGTACTTTTATATTGGTATAAAATCTCAGAACTCAGGACTTGGAAAGTAAGAAAGAAAATAACCTGAAAGCCAAGATGGTGGCAATATGGCTGCAGGTACCAGAGAGTTGGTGGTCCAGCAGAGACAGATCTTTGCACAAGGACTTAAAACACAATTCTGGGCGTCCTCATTTTACTAAGAATCTTGGTGATTCTATGTGGATCTTAAAATTCTGAAATCAGGACTTGGCAAACAAGAGGAAAAACAACTGGGGAGTCAAGATGCACACGGAGCCACTAGCCTGTCAGCACCCCCATACTGCCCTGGTGCTGTGTGGCATGGGCTGGGGACATCACCCACCCCTGGGGTCTTGAGACACTAGGCGACTCTGGCTGCTAAGCTTAAGGGGGTGGGGAGAAGGCAGTGAGCACAGTCAGAAGAGAGTTCTGACCACCACACTGAGCCACACCATGAGGCACTTCTCTTTCTGGGAGCTGGGCCTGTGAGTGGCCACTGCACAGGGCCCCTATGGTTGACTCAGCTTTCATCATCAACCACTGGTTCTCAAGACCTGGCTGTAGTCCTTAACACCAACATGACAGCTTTACACCAGTGTCCTTTTATTTTGTAATCTATAGATTTCTCAGGTTCCTGTCATGTGAAGCTAGGACACATCCCAACTTCCACTCAAAGAATCTTGGATTAGAGGCCTGTGAGGACCTAGCTGTGTGATTTACTCACAGTAAAAACCACTGGGGAATCAATGGAGAGCACCTTGGATCACAGTGGGGTGAGCTCCCTGAGTGTGCTGAGTGATGCCCAGGAAGAGTAACCTGCATGTACTCTGGCTGGAAACAATTGACTTTGATGAGGAATGCCAAGTATTTGTGATCCCTGAGGAAGTGAAAAATTCCTACTTAACAACCCTAAGTAGTGTGTAAGAAAAACAGAAAACAAATGTTAAAACTCTCTTCCAAGAAACCTGGGTGTGTTCTGACCTGAAACCATGTACAAAGGAAAGGGAATATGCCTTTGGGACATGAAGTCCCCACTCAGCTCCTCGGTCTGCTGCTGCTTCTGGGTAAGAACAGCATTGGGCACTTATTCATTTTCATGTGCTCAGTGCTGCCAGGTTCTCTAGAGAATTTCTTTAACAGTACTAATTGTGTGGGAATTTGTTTCAAATTTCCATGGTAGGAACCAAATGTGACAAGATAACCCAGTCTCCAGTGGCAGCATCCCTAGGAGAAAGTGTAACTATCACTTGCAATACCAATTAGTACATTAGAGAATATTTAGCTTGGTATCAGCAGAACCCAGTGGAAGCTCCTAAGCCCCTATAGTAATACACACAATTTGGAAACTGGTGTCCCATCCATACTGGTAGCAGATCTGATACACAGTATTTTCTCATGGTTAGCACCCCAGAGCTTGAAGATTTTATACCTTATTACTATAAAAATGTTTATGGTGCTCCTTGCACAGTGATACAAGTCATAACCTAGACCATCCAGGGAAGCAGAGTGAGAGGTAGCCTGCATAATAGCTGCTCCTGGAGTCTCCAGCTGCTGAGAGTGTTTCTTCTTTCCATGTCTTGAAGGTTAATTTGATGTTTTCATAAGAAGTTCAGAGAAACATCGCAATCCTACATCTCTGTCCTGTTCCTCAGCACCAGCAGCAATAGCAAGACAATTTTTCTCATGATTCAGATGAAAATATAACTTTGCCTAAGTAGTAGAGTTATGAAAACAGCTGAAATTGTTGAAATTCATACAATAACAGAGAGGTCAACACACACACACACATACACACACACACACAGAAGTTCAGAGAAACATCGCAATCCTACATCTCTGTCCTGTTCCTCAGCACCAGCAGCAATAGCAAGACAATTTTTCTCATGATTCAGATGAAAATATAACTTTGCCTAAGTAGTAGAGTTATGAAAACAGCTGAAATTGTTGAAATTCATACAATAACAGAGAGGTCAACACACACACACACATACACACACACACACACACAGCTGGAATTAACTTGGTAAGAAAATAATGTAATAGCCTTTTAAATCCTAAAGCATTAATTTTCATAGAAATTGATAAACACAAATGATTCTCAGAAGCTCCCTCTGTACCTAGACTCCATTTCCTACTGAAAGTAATGCTTCCTGACCCATGTTCCTCAGATATTGGGCCCATAAAGTGTAAGGATGTGTATGCTGATGCCCTCAGATGCCTGTATCACCTTACAAGTGACTTGTCAGCTCCAATTCTTCCCAAGAAATTTAGTGAACATGTCAATAATTATTTAATAATTTTCTGACATCTATACCGTGAAAAATGCATTATTTATGAACTTCCTGAAAGAAAAGCGGTTCTGAGAAATGTGTTTTCAGATATCAAGGTCATAAAGAGGAATAGATTTTCCATCAGCACAGTCTCTATAGCCCATATCTCACAGTTTTCTGCTTCGGCACTTATCCCAGAATACTCTTCTTCAATTTGCCTCTGAGTATTTTTGGTGAAACTGAATTACAGAGTCAGAATGAGGCAGGAAAGTGATGTCATAGCTTAGCAGCCAGGGACAACAGAGGGCTAAGCTACACACACATTCATTTCCCAGAAAAGCACTCAGCAACGTGGAACCCATCCTGCATCAAGCTGCATGCATAAAATTCAACACAGCAGTCAGGTCACTGCAACCTATGGCCTCATAGCAACCTTTAGCAGCTCCCTTTCCTATCCACACACAGTATGAAAGACTATAATAGGAACAGGGATCCTGTCCAGCCTGTCCTGATTTGTGCAGTAAGGCAAATGTGTTCTTAAACTTTTAGAGGAAATTCCCTTTTGATCATCTTACACACATGCATGGTTTACTATGTTTATGATTACAATCAGAGGCATTATAAGAAGGAGCAATGGCAGTGAACAAAGTCTGTCAATCAAAACAGAAATTCATAAACTTCATCAGGAGCCAACTTCCCCTCCCCTGGGCCCACAGGGAAAACTTGGAGAAATGACCAGTGTCCTTTGAGTATCTTTCACTTAGGGCCTGTGCTTTTCTTGCAATGTATCTTTCCTGTACCTTCACTTTGATTCTGATGAAAATCCATTGCTACTTTACTATTGGTCTGTGCTTCTTCAGGTTTGTGAACAAGACAACAAGAACTTAAGAAGCACAGGTATAGAGAAAGACCACAGAAAACAAGGGTCATGGCAACAGAGAATAAGCAGTGATCAGCATAAATCAATACTCCATTCGGTCTGAAATATGAAACTACAACAGCAAGAATAACAACAGCAGCAGCAACAACAAAAGATTCGGTTTGACCTTGGCAGGAAGAGAAACCGTGGTACTTTAGATATGCAACTATAGGACTGATTTGGGTAACCAGGATATGGAGTAAAAACAGTAGAACCCATGAACTTCAGCTTTTCAATCTTGCAAACCATCTTTACATCCTGATGACATAGTACCTCTTCTATGGATAAAGGCAATACTGATATCAATGAGTTCCGTGGGGATCTAATCACAATATCCACTATTTTTTAAAAGTGTGATTTAAAAAAATCATTTTTTTTATGTATGAGTGCGTTTCCTGTGTGTATCTAAGTATACCCATGTTAGGCACTGGCCACAGAGTCCAGAGACAGTATCTGATTCCCTGGAATTGGAGTTAGAGACAGTTGTTAGGTGGTGCTGGGACTTGAACCCTGATCCTCTGCAACAGCAGTCATTGCTCTTAACTGTTGACTCATCTCTCCAGCCCCAAAGTATGAATTTTTTTGAGGAAATATCACACAGTGTCCCACTATATACACTTGACTATCTTAGAATAGAGACAATATACAAGACATTAACAGCCTTATTCATGTTCAGATGAAACCAATAGTATTTATTCTGTAACTTACATGGTCTTCATGATATACTATAGGGTTTCATGTGTTTTCTTTTCTTTCTACCATATAAAAATCTTTTCATACCATCCCTATCTGGCAGCAATATTTGGGAAGGTTATGGAACATCTAGGATGTGGGGGCTTATTGGAGGAAATGAGTCACTAGGGGCAGGACTTGAAGTTTCAGACCTGGTCCCACTTCTGTTCACTATCTACTTCCTGACTGCAATGCTTTCTCTATCGTAATGGATGAATTTCCTTGAACTGTAAGCCAGACTGAAAGCTTTCTTCCTTAAAAAAAAGTACCTTCTAATCCCTTCTAGTGGATCATTGGAGAAGCAAACAGGAGATTATAGAATAAGAGAGCAGCTTCAACCAAGTGTTTTTAATATCCCTCCGAACCCAGTTTCTGTTATTTTCTGAAGGTTTTCATAGTAAATTACCAAGAATTAGTGGTTCGATATAAGAATAATTTGCTTGTTCTACAGTTTTAAAGGTCATTACTACAGAATCAGTTTCATTACATCGACATTTGGTTGTGGTTAGCTGGGGGCCCTCCAAAGGTTTAAGGGGAGACCTACCCCTTGCCTCTTCCAGCTCTTGTGGACTTCAACTCTGCTTGTCTTTGGCCACATCAGTGTGTTACTGTCCTCTGTGTTCACTTGGCCTGTCCCTATTGTGTCTATGGTATGGTAAATGTCTCTGTGCAAAAGGTTGTTTCTGCATTTAGGGTATATTTAGGATAATTTAGGGAGGCTTGTGAATCTCTTTGATTTAAATTTGTAAAGACATTTTCTGATGGGTGGTAATTTATAACCTCCATTGAATAGGACCTATGTTATCACACCATAAGAATGCAAACATTGTGATTTTTTTATCTATCTACCTATCTATCTATCTATCTATCTATCTATCATCTATCATCTTTCATCTATATCTATCTATCTATCTATCATCTATCTATCTGTCATCTATCTATCTATCTATCTATCTATCATCTATCTATCTATCTATCTATCATCTGTCTGTCTATCATCTATCTATCTCTCTATCATCTATCTATCTATCATCATCTATCACCTATCTATCATCTATCTATCATCTATTTATCATATATCTATCTTGCATCTATCTACACTCTCTATTATCTATCATCTATCATTTTTCAAAATCTCTTCCCCTGCTCCACTACCATTATGATAAATCACTTCATGTTCTAATTATAAGCACAATGTATCATGCCATGATAAGAGGGCTCATGTGGGAGGATTGTGAGGGATTTTGATAAAGACCTGCTCTGTCAACGTGCTCATGCAGAAGGAAGGACAAAACCAAATATGGCCCTCAATCACCTGAAGAGCAGCTCAACCCATTTAAAATAGTCATGATCTGTTAGTCTCTGATTTTCAGGGTCCAGTGTCCCACATGCCTCAGGATGTGTGTGATTGTCTGTTGGCTCAAGAAGAAATCACTCTTCCCAACCTTTCGCCCCATTTTAGTACTTTCCCTTAACTGAGAACTGTGTGACTTGTGAGGCCAGAAAAACATGAATAAATTGTGAGACGAGTTAATATGAGGAATATATTACATAATGCATATCAACAAATACACCTAATTATAACAAATGAGTCATTGGTGCCACAAAATTCACTTTCATTTAGAAAGTTTCCTGGTTTCAATGCTCAATATCAATTTTCAAGTATTTTTCCTTTAGTCTCAAGTCTGCTTCTCTAATCTAAACCCTCGCAGCTGGTCTATGCAAATCAGCATCTTTCTGCGTTTTCACCAGTGGTCCTTGTTTCAGAAATGGAATATTTTCCTCTACATTCTTGTGTGTGACTTTACATAGTAATTTTGATTAAAAGGACACTGGATAATTATAAAACTCTGACTCCGTCTTTCAACTGTTAATATTTTATGTCATTTAAAAAATATTTTTATTGAGCTGAGGATTTCATTCTTTGTATTTTGATCATATTTAGACACCCTCCCTTTCTACACTCCCACCTTAGTGTACTCTCTGGACCTCCTGTTGTCTATTATTATTTTTTCTTTTTTGAAGGCCTACTGAATCCAATATATGTTTCCCAAATGATCTTGGGTATGAGTCTATCCCTTAGTGTCTGGTCAATCTACCAGTAAGGAAACCTGACTCTTCTTCTCCCAGCAGCTCTCAATTGCCAAGAGATCTTTTGTTAGGGGTGGGACTTCCTACCCACTTCCCCATCCATGGTGGGCCCCTGTCTGGCTTTGGTTTGCACAGGTCTTATGCAGCCTGTCCTAGCACTGTAGGTTTATAAGTATAGCTACCCAGTGTTGTCCAACCAACATAATTTCCTTGTCTTCATTTACCACAGTCTTTCCACCCCCTCTTCCACAATGACCGGCCTTACCACTCCAAAGTCTCTTATTCTCTGCACATTGGCCAGTGTTATTTATATTATTTGTCATTTGCTGCAAGAAGAATCTATTGGTATAACAATAAGTGATTAGGAGTCAATTTAATTATATGTCTATCTAGCAGAACAAGGGTAGCAGGTGCTCTCCTATGGCCTGCAACATGTCTAGTCACAGGTTCTTGGTCCTGATTACATTGTCATGTATATACTCCATTTTGTGAAGGGGAATTTAAGTCCAGTCAAAAGCTGGTTGGTCATTTCCATAACATTTGTGCCGCTTTTGCAAAAGTGAGCATATTTTCCCAGGCTAGTTATTATTGTGTGTGTAAAATTATTAATAATTAATTAATTAGAAAAATAAAGTTTTAAAATATTTTATCTGTTTGTGTGTGTGTGTGTGTGTGTGTTCCTGCATGAAAGCAGATACATGCAAGAATTAAAAAATTGAAAATTTTGGCTATAAAGCTGGGGTTGAACCATTGATTGATTTTTCTCCCTTAACAGCTTGTATAGTATCCTCCAAAACTATGAGACCTAGTCTTAGGGAGGAGGCTTCCAGGTCAATTCCAACTCCATTGCTCCAAGTCCTGTGTCCAAATATGTCCTGTGTTCAGCAATAGATTCTTACCTTTAAGTTCTTGGGGGCAATCAAGGGCTGTGACAATGAATAGCCTGTGATATTGAGGAAAAGGGGGTGGAAAGATTTTAAGAGCCAGGGTTAGCATATGATCATCTTGAAACAGAGTCTTACAGGCTCCTGGGACTTTGCTCATATCAACCCATGCTCATAGTGTCAGCATGCACAAGACCCATGTCCACTCAACCAGACAAAAACCAAGCATAGAATTGTGGAAATTGCCAGCAGGCCCCAACCATAGTGAACAACTATTGATAACTGATTACTGCTGGGTGAGGGAGATTTGATCTTCTTTAAGGGTAAGACTCTACATAGGCTGACTAGACTCCAGTGCGTGAGCTTGCACTGAGGGACATCTTGGTATACAAAATTAACTCTACTGGTCTTAACACAAATGACAGAATACATGAAATTTAGTGGGGGTGGATTGGAGAGGGGCTATAAATATGTTTTGTGTGAAGGGCACAAAAATATTGAAAGAATAGTCAAAAAAACTGAATTGGGCCAGGAGTGGTGCTGCACACTTTTAATTCAACTTGGGAGGCAGAGGCAAATGGATTTCTGATAGCTGAAGGCCAGTCTGGTCTACATAATGAGTTCTAAGCCCTCTGGGGCTAGAAGGAAGATCGTGCGAGGGGCTATAAATATGTTTTGTGTGAAGGGCACAAAAATATTGAAAGAATAGTCAAAAAAACTGAATTGGGCCAGGAGTGGTGCTGCACACTTTTAATTCAACTTGGGAGGCAGAGGCAAATGGATTTCTGATAGCTGAAGGCCAGTCTGGTCTACATAATGAGTTCTAAGCCCTCTGGGGCTAGAAGGAAGATCATACATCAAAAAGACAAGAGAGAGAGAGAGAGAGAGAGAGAGAGAGAGAGAGAGTATCAAGTTCTTTCTCCCTAGACATATTCAAATATAAAATGAAAGCATCTTGGCCCCATCTCCTCCTAAGACTTCATCAATATTTCCTTTAATGTATTTTCTTACATAATATCAAGTTGCCCATCAAATCAGGAATCAGCAGTGGTAAATTATTCTATATTATTCCATCCAGGTTTAAGCTCCATTTGAATGTTTATCAATGTGCAAACATTTCTTTTGTAATAAATGATTATAACTAGTTTTATTAGCTATACTTAATGTTAGTCAGTGTTCTTCAGTTTGGTTCAGTATAGAACAGTTAAAGAGTCCTTGAATTTCAAGATTTTGTACTATGAAGAGTAAATACCAGCTTCTTTATAGGACTTGGCCAGGATTTGTCCTCATGGTTATTTTTACCACATGCATTTTTTGTCATTGTCTTACTTTGCTAATGCTGTCATAACAAGGTATCAAAACTTGGGAATATTAAACATCAGAAAATCAGGGTTAGAGAGATGGCTCAGAAGTTAGGAGAACTGGCTTCTCTTGCAGAGGATCAGGGTTCCCAGTTCCCAGAATCCACATGGTAGTTTACAACTGTCTGTAATGCCAGTTCCAGGGGATCTAATGCCCAGATCTGGCAGCTGCAGGTATTGCATAAATGTGTTGCATTTACATACATGCAAATAAAACCCATTTCCTTCCACGGAATAACAAATAAAGTAACTAGCACATAATTATTGATACATTCAGGCATGTACTTTGACATAAGTGAGGTAAGGGATGTACTTGGTGAAGTGATACAGGCTTTAGAGAACATCATCCCCCCGACACACACCTTTTTGTTTTTCAGACATATCTCTGCATGACATTATCAAGCAGCATGCCCTTCATTAGAAGATGGACTCTGGGTTTGGTGATAATTTCTGTTACTAATTTGTTCCTCCTAACAGTAACTTTGGTGCAAGATCCTCAAGGTGGTAACAGGTATAGTCTGATACTGTACTCATACTACATGATTCAACTCATACCACATGATTCAATAACTCATGTATCAATAATTTCTTTTATTTTTGAGCATGAGAATCATAATTTTTTGTTGCTAGCCTTGTGAGAAGATAGATGTTTACAATACAAGGGATTTCTCTGTCACTCTTCTTTCAAAACCTCCCAAGCACTTGCAAATCTTGGCAAATAGAAACACTCTGAACAGATGGAGCTATCAGGCTGAGCAACATGTGCAGCCAAGACTCTCACTTCTGCTTCTCTGTGAGGTTTGTGTTATGAGTTATATCACTGTGGGAGGAAGTTTATCATACTGTAGACAAAAATAAGTTCCCATATCTTCAGACTGTAGGCTGCTGATTGTGAGAGAATACTGTGTACCAGATCCACTTCCACTGAATCTTGATGGGACACCATTTTCCAAATATGATGCACGGTAGATCAGCAACTTAGGAGCTTTCTCTGGTTTCTGTTGGTACCAAGCTAAGTACTTGCTAATATCCTGACTTGCCTGACAAGTGATGGTAACACTTTCTTCTAAAGATCCAGAGAGTGAGGATGGAGACTGGGTCACCTGGATATCGCATTTGGCACCTGAGAATGGAAAATCAAAGATACGTTAATTAAAAGCAATTAATTCTGTTAGAATAGAACTATGCTAAATACAATAAATCACTGATCACCATGCTCTTTGTAAATACCCAATGTTATCCTTCTTACCATTGAGCCAGAGTAGCAGGAGCCCCAGATAGTGAATGGAGGTCTTCATTTCTATGCTGTGCGCTGAGTAGGATTGAATGTTGAATAGATGTGACCATCCTATTATGTCTTCATCTCAGTGGGCTGGGCTCTGGACAGATGTAAATCAGCATAGCAGATACATAGCAGTGGGCTGGGCATAACTATAGGACTGCAATATTGCCTCAACTCCCCACAGCCTTGACGTCTCCTGGTATCACACATTAGAACAGTATAGATTTACCTGGAGAGAATGTGCTTGTCTTTGGAGGCCAAAGAGTATAACAAGTATATTAACGGCATTTTATCTTGATTTCTTTCACGCTTGTTTGTTACTCTTGATATGATTCTCTCTATGGTGGGGGCTGTCAGATGTAGCATATCCCGAGAAAGTTCACAGAAGTGTACAACTCTTTTCATATTTACCTGTGGATATTACTCTGGCCTAGTGGCTTCTTGTTTCCAATGATTACTGATTCTCTTTTTGTGAAATGAAAGTGCAGTTGAAAAGTATTAGGAGGCACGATTTTTAAGGAGAACAGGATCTTACATCACTTATCTGTCTTCTCCAGTGAACTGATCACTCCAGTGAGCCATCTGCAATTATGGATGCTCAGCTACTCAGGAATGACTTCCACCTTGGTCAGACAAGGCCATGGATTTTCTTTTCCACATTAAGCATATGTTCAGCTTTTAAAATTCTAGGTGGGATTACAATGTTTATGCCTAAAGTTTCTGTGACGTGTCTGATCATTCTTGCTCTTGACTCCTTGTTTCCTGAACTTGCATATTCTACTCTCAACAAATCTGTTCTAGCTCCTAAGAATGCATTATTCTTAATGATTGACTCTCACACAGTGGACATCAAGTTGAATGAAAACAGAATCATGAAAGAATGTTAATATAGAAGTTCTTTATGGAGAGGTACAGCCATTGTGAGGACCAGAGCATGTCCCCAATGAGATTAGTGGAATAGTATGGGCAGTAGGTGTGTCCTAAATAGGTTGAATGAGGGGAATTTTTGATGTATATATCCATTCTGTAGGAGACAGAGCTGAGGTAGGATGAGGAAGACACCCATGCAGGACCACAGCAAAGATGAAGAGGTATTAGAATGAAACAGGTATGTGTTTAAGAAAACAGTCATCTACAAGGCAGATAGATATAAGTGGTGATCCAAAAAACAAATTGACTTTATGAAATAAGCAAATTTGCTAGTCATATATTGAAGACAATACTCAGTATTGGAAAAAAGTAGTTATATATTTAAATAAACTTCAATTTTGGAATAGAATTTAAAATATCAACATAAACTCAACATTTATCTCAGAATATACATAAGGATATGGATATATAAATTTGTATGGTTAAGTGAATGTCTTAGTTATTTTCTGTTGCTATGATAAGACACCATGAACAAGGCAATTTATCGAATGACAAGTTTATTTGAATATTCAATTCCATCATGCAGGGAAGGCATGGTGGCAAGAAGTGGTCAGAGCAAAAAGAGGTGTACTTACATCTTCAAGTAGGTACAGAAACAGAGAGCCACTGGAAATCTGGCAAGGCTTAAGAACTCTCAAAGCCTGCCCTTAATGACACACTTCCTTAAGCGAGACCACACCCCCTAATACGTTCCAAAACTGTCAGCAGCTGGGGATAAAATGTCCAAATACCTCAAGTCTTTAGGGGACATTTTACATTCAATTTACCACAGTGAACTTATAGGTAGATGGCTAGATCATTAGTATATAGATAGGCAAATATTTTCCTCTAGTTTACAAGGAATCAGTCCTAGTTGGATAAATATTAGTTGCTTTTTAACATGAATATTGTTGAGAAGAAGCCTTCAATCTTTGGGTAGTGTCTTTGTGTGAATCTCGGGTAGACAATATAAACATAGAGCCCGGATCATCTTACATGTAGGTAAGATGAGGGTGTCATAATAAACCAACTTAGAAGGCAGTTTGATTGCGACATGAATGGGCAAATTCTGAATGACTATGTTTAATGCATTAATTAATTGAGATGTTATAAACCATTGAAGGGAATACCAACACTTGAATTCATATTGATATTGTAAGAAAAAATAGGTATAAACAAAATTTTAACTATGGAGTGGAAAACCACATCATACATACACAAGTGCCTGATATTTCTGCCTAGTATGTGTGGTTCATAGACACTTGAAATTTATGTGTTGGGCTTTTAACACCCAGTACCTCAGAATGTGACAGTTTATGGAGACAGAATACCTAAAATATTTTATTCTGTTCATTTGTTATGTTTATGAGTGCATTACCTTCATGTATGTAAGTGCTTGTATCATGCAATGCCCACAGGGGTCACAGGAGAGTGCTGCATCCCCTGGGCCTGGAGTTATGGACAGCTGTAAGCTGCATGTATGTGCTCAGAACTGAACCTGGGTCCTCTACAGGATCAGTCAGTGCTCTGAACTGCTGGGCCATCCCCAAGTCCCAAAGACAAAAAATATTTAAAGAGTTAGTCAAGGTAAGCAAAAGCGTTTGGTTTTCATTTCCTAGAATATAATTATTATTTTTGTAAGAGGAGGAAGCAATGACTCAGACACACTGAGGACAGACCTTGGAGAGAGGCCTCAGAGAACAGCACTGCTGACCCTTGATCTCTATCATACCACATACTCTTTTAATTTTATTTCCAGCCCCTTCTTTTTCCCACAACTCTTCCTCTCATCCCCTCTCAGTTTTGTGACATTCTTCATACCTTCCTTGTTAAAATCATCTCTAGTTAATGATACCTACATTTCTCTTAGAGAATAATCACCCCTCAACATATTCATATAATGGCTCCATTCTGACACCTCTCTCTGGTCATGGCTAGCTTTTGACCCTGCACGAGTATATTTAGCACCCTGCCCAGATTTGAATTCTGCCCAAGAGTTCACTACCCATGTGGATAGTCTCCTTTCCATTTCTCTTGGTCACCCACATTGAATCAAAAACACCAGCATTCCTATGTAAGGGCCCTTGTGGACATAAGTGTGGCTCCATCTCCCTTTGTGTAAGTTCTGTCTTTGCCACAGTAAATACTTCTCTTCTCACCTTGATTGAGCCTCACTTTTCTAAATCTGGCTATAGAGATCTGCATCCTGTCAGGAACAGAAAGAGTTCTAGAAATGGTAGAATATAAAAGTTGGAACTACACTAAAAGATTCATGGATTGACTGAATAATTGACCCAACTGTATTCTGAAGACTGTGTAGCTCTCAGTGACAGGAAGGACACAGCATACTGGTGAGGGCCACTATTTAGGCCTTGGGGCTTCTGTTGCATGGTTTCCTGGTAAAAAGTGTTAACTCTGGGGATTTTCTCAAAACATTGTGGTCAGTTGTTATTATCTGAAGGAAATCATGTCATATTATTGTTTATTTAGGCATGGATTAAAATTGTCTATCCTCAAGTATGAATGAAGCACAGACATGTAAGTATTATGCTGGGAAGTCCCAGCTGCACCTCCTGATGCTTCTACCTATTGACCCAATATCTCAGATGCAGGAAGGCCCTGAACATCATTTGGACATTTTGGTTAGGGGCTCTGGGTATATAGTATCTACCTGCAATTGTAGACAAGACTGGGAACAAAGATAAGGACAACAGCATTATCAGAGACTACTGGGATGAAAGGTATGTCCATATACTTAGGCAGCTCATATTGTCAATGCAAGGTGAGCTTTGAATTCTAGGAGAGTAGCAGGATATCCCATTTCTACTAACAGCCTTCCTGACCACTTGATATCCTATTACAAAAGTTAATCAGTTAACACCTATAGTAAAGAATCCAAATTCCTATAATAAAACACTCCCTGCTTGTCCTATCTCTGATGGCTCCTGTTTTATTGTGTAAACTCAACAGATAATGCAGCCTAAGTAACTCAATTTTACTAACCTCTATATTTAATGGCATAAAGAACAGGGGAGTTATTTCAGTGCTGCTGAGGCATAGGAAAATGAGTGCACACGAGTATGGAAGGGGCTTGACTGGATGCTTCTAGTCAAGCCTCACAGTATCCTTCAAAGTCTGACTGCCTGCGTCTGAGAAATGCTGAGTCAATTCGAAGCACTTAGAGAAGCAGCTCCCACAGCCTAGATTCCAATATTCTTGACAGTATCAAGTTGCATAGTCTTCCAGGCTGCTGATGGTGAGATAACAGTCTGTCCCAGATCCACTGCCACTGAACCTAGATGGGACTCTGTCTGTCAAACTCGAACCAAAGATAAGGAGATAAGGAGCTTAGGAGCTTTCCTGGTTGTTGCTGATACCAAGCTAATGAGTTATTTCTGTTTTCACTAGCCTGGCAAGTGTTGGTGACTTTTTCTTTCAGAGATGCAGATACTGAAAATGAAATTTTTGTCAACAGAATATTACATCTACTTTGTGGCATTAAATATATTTTAAATATATCCACATGATTCTGCATCTCAGAAGATAAATTACACACGGAATTATGCAGCAATGACCACAATGTTAAGCAAATTCCAACTGTTGCCCTTCCATTCCTTGAAGTCAGACCAGCAGGAGCCCCAGGAACTGAACAGAGTCCTTCATGTCTCTGCTGTGTTATAACTGTAACTGACTTCTGTGGGCTGACTGCTGTGGGCTGTGGCCTGGGCATATGTAAATCTTCAGGAAATAGTCACTGTTTGGCCCAGCTGCAAGGTTAGCTCACTTCAATAATTCAGCAGGACCTAGAGTCCTCATGGGACCCAGACCATAACTAGGATATGCATATTTTTCTACAAAGAATATATTGCTCTCTGGGGACCAAACGTACTGGCCCCAGATGTCCTGGGAAAAGCAATTCTCATGTAAACATGTGTGAAATCATCGTGAACGTAATTAAGAGAGACACTAGCAGCTATAGTCCTTTCTATAGTTTGGAAAATATTCAGCTCTTACTAGACTTTCTATTCTCAGTGAGGGAAAAATGGCTAAAATTGGGGCAGAGGTGATTTCTTCCTGAAACAGAGACTGCCATACAGACACTGAGACAGGAGGGTCACAGAATGCTGAAAATCTCCAGACTCATAGGCCATAACACCAGTGTGGGCAGAAATTTCCTCCAGAGGGTTCAGTGCCAGAATACGACTTTATGTAAATCCTCATCAGTCCCCCTATATGAGCCCACCGAGCGTGAGATGACTGGCAGTCATATACTTATGAAGTGAAGTAGTTTGTGATCACTATGAAGGCAGAAAGAAAGAGAAAAAGAGTTTAATATTTCATTATACTAAGGTTGGCACCATGGCATCAAGTCCTATTTCCTGGGGTCAGTGAATGTGCCTTATATAAGAAAGAGGTCTTTAAAGATATAAACTAAGATGAACAAGGAGATATTTCCCCAAATAAACCAGATTGATCTTAAATGCAATCGTAAGTTACTTATCAAGAGATTTAACACAGGCACAGAAGGAGAAATGCATGTGAACACAGAGAAGAGCAATAGGTGATGTCACCAGAGACAGAGAGAATTGCAGTCCATTGCATCTGGAAGGGAAAGTGGGAAGAGTCTCTCCTCTACCCTCTGGATGGGTGCCTGAGGCACCACATGGTGATATTGACTTACTAAAATATTAAAATTTATTTCAGTGGTCTGATTAAAACCACAAGAGGATCTAGTACTGTTTTATTAAGTCACCAGTTGTGTGGGTCTCTCACTTCCCTTGTTGGTCATTGGCCACCAATCCATGAGAATAAAGGGACCAGAGGTGGTGAGCAGGGTCAGGATGGCCTGTGAATATGATGGAAAGGACCTTCTGGGAGTCAGCTTCAGTGAGACAGCTCATTTATTCAGCAGGGGTTGGGGGGGAATATAGGGTGAAGAAGTCAGCCAAAGCTTTACCTGATAGGTGTTCATAGTATGTTTAATGTGCATGTGGCAGGTGAACCCTATCATCTGGCTATAGTGCAATGCCTAATTATCATACAGAAAAAAACCTAGGGGAAGTTTTTGTAGGTAAGTATGCCAAAGGTCATGTTCCAAATAAGGCCAGGCATCTATGCTTGGAGACACTTTCCAAATAAGGTCAGGCAGAGAGCAGGAAGCCCCTGCTGAGAAAGGGAGTCCTCCATTCAGCTTTGCACTTCGTAGAGCTATCCAGACATGGTGGACTGAAACCTTAGCAGTTGGGCCCCCAACATCTCTCCCTGTTTTGTTTTATAATGGAGAAGTGTCATCACAAGCTTTAAGAGCCAACTCATCTATATTGGGAGAATCCAAAGTCTGATAATTGACCATGACTTGATTGGTAGCAATTTTTGCAGTAGTAGTAATTTGTCAGTGAAGAAATTGTATGAAACAGGGAGCAAGCATCAAAATAACACACAACATAATCAGGGGGCTAGCAAAGGGTAAGAGCCATGAAAACAAGGGGTTACTAAACCAACTTAATTGTTCGGTGCGTTGAAATCTTGAGAGTAGTAACATTGGTCTCAACAACATTTGGCTCATTTACAAAAAAGCAGCATTCTTCTCCCAATAGAACACGTTGTGCCCCCCGCCCCGCCCCCATTTGGCATCTTAAGACTAGTCTAGTGCTTTTCTGTTCTGGAGCACAATCCAGCAAAAGAGTTCATCTGTCATTGGAGAGACTCAAGGCTGTCAGTCATGGATGCCATTGCTTGGTCCAGCTTGTCTCGTAAGTACCCTGCCAGGTGATGGGTTTGTACAATGGCAGTAGTCACAGTGCCTCCAGCACCCAGGGAGAGGGTGAGTCCAAGTCCCACTAGCAGGGGGATTAAGAGTTCTCTCTGTGGGTGGGTGTGAAGGAGGAGGGCAGCCTCTTCTTCCTCGAACAGGTAGGCCTGGGGGATAATCATTACAGGTATGCAAAAGGTGGACAAAGAGGAGTTAATACAGGGCTGGGCATTTCCTTTGCATCATAGAAAAAGAAGAGGGGCGACACATGCTGTCCTGGAGAGAGTAATGTTAGTGAGGCATTTGTAATGAGTAGATTTTTTTTTACTGGAATTGCACATTGGATAGTTGGACAGCATTTGTAATGAGTAGATTTTTTTTACTGGAATTGCACATTGGATAGTTGGACAGTTGTTCAAATAAGGGAATATCCGACTTGTGCGTGTCAGTGAAATCCTTTGTTGTTTTGGGGTAAAGAAGGGTGGCATTAACTGGTACTGCTGTCAGTAAGGGTCTACTGCCTGATGCACAAAAGAAACAGAGGCGTTAGGGTGGGTGGTGAAGGGAAGGAAGTCAGCAACGTATTGAATATATTGCCTCTAAGACATCGTTGATCTTATCTGGTCCTCTGTTTTTCCTGTAGAATAATATTATGATGAAATAGCACGGGCTTAGCTGCAGGTACAAGCTGGCAAGAGATATGAAAATCAGCGGTAGGGTAGCTAGAGACTCAAAAGAAACAGAGGCGTTAGGGTGGGTGGTGAAGGGAAGGAAGTCAGCAATGTATTGAATATATTGCCTCCAAGACATCGTTGATCTTATCTGGTCCTCTGTTTTTCCTGTAGAGTAATATGATGAAATAACACGGGCTTAGCTGCAGGTACAAGCTGGCAAGAGATATGAAAATCAGTGGTAGGGTAGTTAGAGACTGTGCCTGGATAGAACTTTCCCATCACTCCAACATGCCACAGATTGTCCCATGGATCTGTAACATATATTAGGGAATAGGCATGGTATCCATAGAGATACTTATTATCTTTCAAGTAGATGGGTCTTTCCTGTCCTGTCACACCCTGATAGCCCCCAGTCAATCCCAGTTCCAACCTACAGGGATTGAAATAGCGGCAGCCCCCATAGGTATCAACTTCCTTGAGGCATGATGGATCTGTCTGTCAGAAAGGAAAGCAAACATATTCATCAGTGTTGTATCCGCTAGCATTTGGGTATATTATGGTTTCTATGGACTTTTGACATCCCACTAGGGAGCAGTCTTTGGTTCTGATTATTTGACTTTTCCCTTGATATGTTTCCCTGACATAAAATCTCCAGAGCACAGTATTGGGGGAGTGGAGCTGGCAGAAGCTTTGGTGTTAAGTAGGGTAAAAACGGCCATGAAAATGACAGAGAAGGAAGCTGGGGGAGCATCTGTGGGGACAGTATCCACCAGATCATGGATCTCTTTCCATGTGATCTGGTGTGGTTTCGGGTGTTTCCTCTTCTTTCTTTTGGTTGTCTCTGACAAAGTCATGGAAACCATGTTTTTTGTGGGTGTGGAAGTGCTGGACATTTCTGGCTGTAACCCAGATAGGCTTTGGTTGATCCTGTGGAAAACAGAAGCAAATCCTCTCCCTATGGTCAGTAATGGATCTGGTCCTATCCAGATTCCATCGAGGGGGTCCCTCCATTTAACCATGATAGGTGGTATGGGGTGTGTCTGGTCCCAATGTCAGGCTATGGGGGGGGGTCGGAGCTTCAATATACATTGAGTACATTAAGGGTAAACAAGGCTAATGCTAATTGAATGTTGGGAGAATATGTTGTTTGAGCCTGTTTTTGTAGCTGATTTTTTAATGTTTTATGGACCTTTCCACAATGGCTTGTCCTTGTGGGTTATATGGGATGCCAGTGTGATGGGTGATTTTCCAGGCTTCACAAATTTTTTTAAACAGAGAGCTGGTAAATGCTGGGCCATTATCCCTCTTTAGTTGTGAGGGGAGGGCCATGATAGCAAAAGATGAGAGCACATGATTTATTAGATTAGATTTTTTTGAACTTTTGCCACTTTGGGCAGAAGCCCAAAGGAAATGGGAGTGTGTGTCTATGGTTATGAATATGCACTTTTGTCTACCAAATTGGGGGACATGGGTTACATCAATTTGTCAGAAAGTGTTAGATTTTAGTCTCCGAGGGTTGGTGCCCATCTGTTGTATAGCAGGGGTATGTATCATTGACATACAGGAGGAGCAGGTTTTAACAATGTGTTTAAGTTGTTTGAGGGGAATGTGGGGGAATCTGAGAAGGAGCCCTTGTAAATTAATAGCATGGTGGAGGTGTTGGGCATCCTTTACACTGGCAGAGAATGTCCCAGTGGTGGCTACCTCATCAATGATGGCATATCCTTCAGTAAGAGGACCTGGGAGGGAGGAATGGGGTCTGATATTTTGGACAAATAACGGAGCCACCCGTTGTTGTAGCAGTGTAGAAATTTTAATTAGCAGGGGTGAGAGGGGGTTGCATGGAGGGACATCTTGGTACACAAAATTAACTTTATAGGTATTAACACAAATGATAGAATACATGAAATTTAGTGGGGGGGAGGATTGGGGAGGGGCTTTAAAGATGATTAAGATGTTTTCTGTGATGGGCACAAAAACATTGAAACAATAATACAAAAACTGAATTGGACCAGGAGTGGTGGTGTACACCTTTAATTCAACTTGGGAGGCAGAGACAGATGGATCTCTGATATCTCAAGGCCAGCCTGGTTTATATAATTAGTTCGAAGCCTTCTGCAGCTACAAGACTCTGTATCGAAAAGATTAAAAGAAATGAGAATATGAAGTTCTTTCTGTCTAGATCCATTTAAATATAAAATGAAGGCATCTTGGCCCCTTCTCCTCTAAAGACTTCATCAATATTTTCCTTTAATGAATTTTCTTACATAACATCAAGTTGCCCATCAAATCAGGAATCAGCATTGACAAATTATTCTATATTATTCTATCCAGGTTTCAGCTCCATTTAAAGTTTTATCAGTTTGCCTGCATTTCTTTTGTAATAAATGATCCCAGCTAGTTTCATTAGCTGCATTTAATGTTAGTCAGTGTTCATCAGTTTGATTCAATCTAGAACATTTAAAAAGTCCTTGAAAGTCAAGGTTTTGTACTAGGAAGAGTAAATACCATCTCCTTTATAGGACTCAGCCTGGGTTTGTCCTCATGATTATGCTTACCACATGCATTTTTTTTTTTGTCAGTGTCTTACTTTGCTAATGCTGCCAAAACAATGTATGAAAGCTCAGGAGTATTAAACATCAGAAAATCAGGGTTAGAGAGATGGCTCAGAAGTTAGGAGAACTGGCTTCTCTTGCAGAGGATCAGGGTTCCTAGTTCCCAGAATCCACATGGTAGTTTACAACTGTCTGTAATGCCAGTTCCAGGGCATCTAATGCCCAGATCTGGCAGCTGGAGGTATTGCATAAATGTGTTGCACTTACATACATGCAAATAAAAACCATTTCCTTCCAAGCTATAACAAATAAGGGAACTAGTATATAATTATTAATATGTTCAGGCATGCGCTTTGAAAGAAGTGAAGTAAGGGATTTATTTGGGGAAGTGATACAGGCTTTAGAGAGTATCAACCCAGACCACACACACACACACACACACACACACACATACACACAGACACACACACCTTTTTGTTTTCTAGAGATATTTCTCCATGACATTATCAAGCAGCATGCTCTTCATTAGAAGACGGACTCTGGGTTCTGAGATAACTTCTGTTACTAATTTGTTCCTCTTAACAGTTACTCTGATGCAAGATCCTGAAGGTTGTAACAGTTGTATTTAAATAATAAGTTTATGGAGACATTCATAGCATAATAGCTTGGCTTGTGGGAGGAAGGGGAACTTTTCTGATACTGTACTCATACTACATGATTCAACTCATACCACATGATTCAATAACTCATGTATCAATAATTTCTTTTATTTTTGAGCATGAGAATCATAATTTTTTGTTGCTAGCCTTGTGAGAAGATAGATGTTTACAATACAAGGGATTTCTCTGTCACTCTTCTTTCAAAACCTCCCAAGCACTTGCAAATCTTGGCAAATAGAAACACTCTGAACAGATGGAGCTATCAGGCTGAGCAACATGTGCAGCCAAGACTCTCACTTCTGCTTCTGTGTGAGGTTTGTGTTATGAGTTATATCACTGTGGGAGGAAGCTTATCATACTGTAGACAATAATAAGTTCCGATATCTTCAGACTGTAGGCTGCTGATTGTGAGAGAAAGCTGTGTACCAGATCCACTTCCACGGAATCTTGTTGGGACACCATTTTGTAAATAGGATGCACCGTAGATCAGAGACTGAGGAGCTTTCCCTGGTTTCTGTTGATGCCAAGCTAAGTACGTGCTAATATCCTGACTTGCCTGACAAATGATGGTAACACTTTCTCCTAAATTTCCAGAGAGTGAGGATGGAGACTGGGTCACCTGGATATCGCATTTGGCACCTGAGATTGGAAAATCAAAGATAGATTAATTAAAAACAATTAATTCTGCTAGAATAGGACTGTGCTAAACACCAGAAATCACTTATCACAGTGTGCTCTGTAAATACCCAGTGTTTTTCTTCTTACCATCCAGCCAGAGTAGCAGGAGCCCCAGATAGTGAATGGAGGTCTTCATGTCTATGCTGTGTGCTGAGTGGGAATGAGTGTTGAATAGATGTGACCATGCTATTATGTCTTCATCTCAGTGGGCTGGGATGTGGGCAGATGCAAATCAGTATAGCAGATGCATAGCAGTGGCCTGGGCATAGCTATAGGGCTGCAATATTGCCATAACTCCCCACAGCCTTGATGTCTCCAGGTATTACACATTAGACCAGTATAGATTTATCTGGAGAGAATGTGCTTGTCTTTGGAAGCCAAAGAACATAGCAAGTGTACTAGTTGCATATTAACTTGATTTCTTTCATGCTCACTTTTGTTATTCTTTATATGTTTCTCTCTATGGTGGGGGCTGTCAGATGTAGCATATTCTGAAAAAGTTCACAGAAGTTTACACTTTCTTTTCATATTTACCTGTGGATATTACTGTGGTTTCTGATGATTGCTGATTCTCTTTTTGTGAAATGAATGTGCAGTAGAAAAATATTAGGAGGCACGATTTATAAGGAGAACCGGATCTTACATCACTTATCTGTCTTATCCAGTTAACTGCTCACTCCAGCGAACCATCTCACAGCACTTATGGTTGCTTAGCTACTCAGGAGTGACTTCCACCAAGGTCAGACAATGCCGTGGATTTTCTTTTCTATGTTAAGCATATGTTCACCTTTTAAAAATCTAGTTGGGATTTGTTTATGTGTAATATTTCTATTGTGTGTCTGATCGTTCTTGCTCTCGACTCCTTGTTTCCTGAACCTGCATATTCTACTCTCAATAAATCTGTGCTATCTCCTCAGGATACATTATTCCTAATGATTGCCTTTCATACAGTGGGCATCAAGATGGATGAAAAGAGAAGCATGCTAAGAATGTTAATATAGAAGGTCTTTATGGAGACGTACAGCCACTGTGAGGACCAGAGCATGTCCCCAATGAGATTAGTGGTATAGTATGGTCAGTAGGGGTGTCTGAAATGGTTGAATGAGGGGAATCTTTGATGTGTATATCCATTCTGTAGGAGACAGCACTGAGGCAGGATAAGGAAGACACCCATGCAAGACCATAGCAAAGGTGAAGAGGTATTAGAATGAAACAGGTGTGTGCTTAAGAAAACAGTCATCTACAAGGGAAATTGATATAAGTGGTAATCCAAACAACAAATTGACTTTGTACAAGGAGATTTATGAAAGAAGCTAATTTGCTAGCAACATACTGAGGACAATATCCAGTACTGGAAAAAGTAGTTATATATGTAAAAAAACTAAATTTTGGAATAGAATTTAAAATATCAACATAAACTCAACACTTATTTCAGAATATACATGAAGATGTGGATATATATTCGTATGGTTAAGTGAATGTCTTAGTTACTTTTCTGGTGTTGTGATAAGACACCATGAGCAAGGCAATTTATAGAATGATGAGTTTATTTCAATGTTCAATTCCATCATGCAGGGAAGGCATGGTGGCAAGATTAAAAAGAGGAGTGTTAACATCTTCAAGTAGGTACAGAAACAGAAAGCGACTGGAAAACTGGCAAGGCTTGATAACTCTTAAAGCCTGCCCTTAATGACACCTTTCCTTTAGTGAGACCACACCCCTTAATAGGTTCCAAAACTATGCCATCAGCTGGGGACAAAATATTCAAATACCTGGAGTGTTTAGGTCATATTTTTCTTTCAGTCTACCGCAGTGAACTTATAGGTAGATGGCTAGATCATTAGTATATTAATAGGAAATTATTTTCCTCTAGTTTATAAGGAATTACTCTTAGTTGGATAATATTAGCTGCTTTTTAACATAAATACTGTTGAAAAGAAACCTTCAAAATTTGGATAGTAACTTTCTCTGAATCTCGGGTAAATAATACAAAGGTTGAGCCTGGATCATCTTACATGTAGGTAAGATGAGGGTGTCATAATAAATCAACTTAGAAGGCAGTCTGATTAGGACATGAATTGGCAAACTCTGAATGACTAGGTTTAACACATAAATTAATTGAGATAATGTTATAATCCATTGAAGGGAATACCAACATTTGAATTCACATTGAAATTTTAAGAGAAAATAGATATAAACAAAGTTTTAACTATGGAGTGCAAAACCACATCATACATACACAACTGCCTAATATTTCTACCCAGTACCTGTGGTTCATAGACACTTGAAATTCATGTGTTGTGCTTTTAACACCCAGTACCTCAGAATGTGACAGTTTATGGAGAAGGAATACCTAAAATATTTTATTCTGTTCATTTGTTATGTTTATGAGTGCATTACCTTCATGTATGTAAGTGCTTGTGTCATGCAATGCCCACAGAGGTCACAGGAGGGCGCTGGATCCCCTGGGCCTGGAGTTATGGACAGGTGTAAGCTGCATGTATGTGCTCAGAACTGAACCTGGGTCCTCTACAGGATCAGTCAGTGCTCTGAACTGCTGGGCCATCCCCAAGTCCCAAAGACAAAGAATATTTAAAGAGTTAATCAAGTTAAAGTGAAAGCATTTGGTTTTCATTTAGCAGAATACCTATTATGTTTGTAAATGGAGGAAGCAATGACTCAGGGAACAGCACTGCTGACCCTTGATCTCTATCATACGACATACTCTTTTGACTCTATTTCCAGGCCCTTCTCTCTCCCACAACTCTTCCCCTCATTCCTTCACAATTTTCTGACATTCTTGATACGTTCTTTGTTAAAATCATCTCGTTATTGTTACCTACACTTCTCTTAGAGACAAATCACCCTTCAGCATACTCATAACAACTCCATTCTGACACCTCTCTCTGATCATTGCTAACTTTTGACCCTGCATGAGTATATTTAGCACGGTGCCCAGATCTGAATTCTTCCCAATCGTTCACCATCCATGTGATACTCTCTTTTATTTTTCTTAGTCACTCACACTGAATCAAAAACACCAACATTCCTATGTAAGGGCACTCTGTGGACACAAGTGTGGCTCCATCTCCCTTTGTATAAGTTCTATCTTTGCAACCGCACATGCTTCTCTGCTCACCTTGATTGAGCCCCACTTTTCTAAATCTGTCTATGGAGATCTGTATCCGGTCAAGAGCAGAAAGAGTTCTAGAAATTGTAGAATATACAAGTTGGGGATCGAACCACATTCAAGGGCATGGCTGTATAAATGACATAATTCACAACAGTACTCCAAAGACTGTGTAGCAGTCAGTGACAGGAAGGACACAGCATACTGGTGAGGGCCACTACTTAGGTGTTGGGACTTCTGTTGCATTGGTTTCCTGGTAAGAAGTGTTAACCCTGGGGATTTTCTCAAAACATTGTGGTCAGTGGTTGGTATTATCTGAAGGAAATCATGTTGTATTATTGTTTATTTAGGCATGGTTTAAAATTGTCTATCCTCAAGTATTAGTTGTATCATCTAAATAACACTCTTCATCTTCCCTGTTAGGACCTCTTAGACTCAGAGTCTGAGAATGTTGCAATTTATTAATGTCAGCAAGGTAATAATAACTCCCCTTACAGAGTGACATGAATAATTAGATAAATCAAGCACGGAATCATAAGTATTAGGCTGAGAAGTCCCACGTGCACCTCCTGATGCTTCTATCTAATGATCCAATATCTCAAATGTAGGAAGGCCCTAAACATCATTTGGACATTTTGTTAAGGGCTCTGAGGTTATAATATCCACCTTCAATGGAGACAGGGCGGGGAACAAAGATAAGGAAAATAGCATCACCATTATCCGAGACTACTGGGATGAGAGGTATGTCCACATACTTAGGCAGCTCATATTGTCAATGCAAGATGATCTTTGAATTCTATGCAAGCAGTAGAATGTGCCATTTCTACTAACAGCTTTCCTGACCACTTGATATCCTCTTACAAAAGTCAATTACTTAACAGCTCTATTAAACAATTCAAAATCCTATAGTAAAACATTCCCTGCTTGTCCTCTCTATGATGGCTTCTGTTTTATTATGTAAACCCAACAGATAAAGCAGCCTAAGTTCCTCAGGTTTACTAATCTCTATATTTAATGGCATAAACAGGAGAGTTATTTCAGTGCTGCTGAGGCATAGGAAAATGAGTGTGTATGAGGATGGAAGGGGCTTGACTGGATGCTTCTAGTCAAGCCTCACAGAATCCTTCAAAGTCTGACTGCCTGCATCTAAGAAATGCTGAGTCAATTTGAAGCACTTAGAGAAGCAACTCCCACAGTTTAGACTCCAATATTCTTGACAGTATCAAGTTGCATAGTCTTTCAGGTTGCTGATGGTGGATCTGTCCCAGATCCACTGCCACTAAACCTCCATAGGACTGCATCTGTGAAGCCCGATGCAGCATAGATCAGGAGCTTAGGAGCTTTTCTGGGTGTTGCTGATACCAAGCTAACGAGTTATTTCTGTCTTCACTAGCTTGGCAAGTGATGGTGACTTTTTCTTTCAGAGATGCCCATACAGAAAATGGAATTTGTGTCAACAGAACATTACATCTACTGTGTGGCATTAAATATATTTTAAATATAGCCACATGATTCAGCATGTCAGTAGATATATTACACATGGAATTGTACAGCAATGACCACATTGTGCTAAGCAAATTCCAACTGTTGCCTTTCCTTTCCTAGTAACCAGACCAGCAAGAGTCCCGGGAACTGAATGGAGGCCTTCATGCCTGTGCAGTTTTCTAACTGTAACTGACTTCTGTACACAGTGTGTCCAGATTATGAAGGAATCAAGTGTGCTCTGGGATGTGCCCTGGGCATACACAAATCTTCAGAAACTAGTCACTGTTGGGCCCAGCTGAGAGACTAGCTCACTTCAATAACTCAGCAGGGGCCTAGAGTCCCCATGGGACCTAGACTGTAACTAGGGTATGCATATTTTTCTACAAAGAATATGTTGCTCTCTGGGGACCAAAAGTACTGTACCCAGATGTCCTGGGAAAATCAATTCTCATGTAAACATGTCTGAAATCACAGTGAACATAATTAATAGAGATACTAGCAGCTATAGTCCTTTCTATAGTTCGGACAATATTCAGCTCTTACTAGCCATGCTGTTCTCAGTGAGGGAAAATGGCCAGCATAGACACAGAGGTGATTTCTTCTTGAAACAGAGACTGCCATACAGACACTGAGACAGGAGGGTCACAGAACGCTGAAAATCTCTAGATATTCATAACCCATGACACTTCAGTATGGACAGAGCTTCCCTCCAGATGGTTCAGTGCCAGAGCAGGACTTTATGAAAATCCTCATCTGTCCCCCTATATAAATCTGCTGAGCATGAGATGACTAGCAGTCATATACTTATGAAGTAAACTGATTTGTGATCACTATGAAGGCAGAAAGAGAGAGAATAAGAACTTAATATTTCATTACACTAAGGTCAGCACCATGGCATTAAGTCCTATTTCCTGGGGTCAGTGAATGTGCCTTATGTAATGAAGAGGTCTTAAAAGATATAAGCAAGGAGATACTTCTCTGAATAAACCAGATTGATCCTAAATGCAATCATAAGTATTCTTATCAAGAGGCTTAACACAGACACAGAGGGAGAGGAGCATGTGAATACAGAGAAGCCCAATAGGTGATGTCCCCAGAGACAGAAGGAACAGCTGCAGTCCAGGCTTCTGGGAGAGACAGTGGGAGGAGTCTCTCCCCTACCCTCTGGATGGGTGCCTGAGGCACCACATGGTGATGTTGACCTACTAAAATACTAAAGTTTATTTCAATATTCTGATCAAAACTACAAGAGGTTGTATTACGATTATATTAAGTCACCAGTTCTTGATGATTTTTCACAAAAGCCTTTGGAAACTAAATGTGCCCACTCGGGGTACAGATTAAGAGAACTATGGTCCTCTGTAACCTCTTTCTTCAACTCTCCAGTATACATAAAATCCTGTAAACTGTTTATATGGTAGAAACAAAATACTTGAAAACCCACAGTATATCATGAAGCACATGGAATCTATTGAATAAATATTGATAACTTTATCTGAAAATGACATTTAGCTAGTAATAGCATCTTCATTCTATGATATTCAAAGATGTATAAAATTCAATACTGTGTAAATATTCTATAAGAAAAAAGTTGCACTTCATGGTAGATGGTTTTGTTTTTTATCGGTTTTGTTTTTTATCATTTTGAGACAGTGTCTCCCTGTAGCCCCAGCTGTCCTGGAACTCACTATGTAGACCAGGCTGGCCTTGAACCCACAGAGATATTCCTGCCTCTGCCTCCCGAGTGCTGGGATTGAAGGTGTGTGCCGCAGATGATCTTTTTATATCCACACAAAACTCACTGATTTACTTAGTGCTCTCATTCATAGAGGAAGTCACCCAGTAATCAGAACACACAGGTTACTTGCACAAAATTACCTCATCAATGAGTAAGGAGAGGGGGTAGTATTTGAACACAGTACTGTTAGACCCTAAATATGTTCTTTTATATGGACACTGTGATCCCAGAGAATAATTCTCAGTCTTTAAAGTGGGACAAGAGAGAAACACAGACTCATGGAATTCACAGCACCTGCGGCCTCTCCCACCTTTGCTGGCCCTAACCAATCCTTTAGTTCCTTTGGCAAAATATGATCTTTTCCCATCTTTTCCCCTCCTTCCCAAGTGCAAACTGATTCTTTGTTGCTTATATTTCAAGCAGAGACAAACATCTCTGCTTCATTGTGTCCCTTACCATCACTCTTGCTGTTGCTGTCTATGTCTATGTGCCTGAGGTTTCCAAGTTGTTAGTTCAAAGCATTGAAGAACACATAAATAGCAAAGTAGGAAGAGATTTTATTTAGAAGCAATATGAAAATACAGGACAGATGTGCTGGAAGAGAAGAGTGGACTTTCAGTGAAATTTACTCTAGAGTCCATGGTTAGTACCAGGGCTTCCCTCTTTGGGTTCAGAAAGAGGAGGAGCTGGTTACTAAATAGGAGTCTCAGGGCATTCTGATGTTTGGTGTGCAGGACTGGGAAATTTTCTTTTTCTAATGTAGATATTGTGTCTAATGTAGACTTCATGTTGCATCGCTACTGCTAGAAAATCCTTTGGCTTTGTGTCCTAGAAAAAAATGAATGCTTCTTAACTACAAAATGAAAGCCATACTTCTAGATGGATCACCTGGAAAGATACCTCGAAAACACTGTGATGTATTTAGAGCACCATTTCACAGAAAAGGTAACTGATTGTGAAATAATCATTGATTCCCTAGCAATCAAAGAGGAAAATGAACAAGAAACAATGCAAGACAATGAATTATTGCTCAAAATTAGTTCAGAAATAACAGCAGAGTAGATATAAGAGCAATAATAATTGTAAACGCAATAACAAGAAGTTTCTTACACATTCAAATTAGAAGTCTACTTTTGGAAGGCTTGAGAAGCTGGATATCTGCATATTAAGGAAAAGGAGAGATTTAAAGAATACTGCATATTTAATGCCATTCTGCCTTTGCTCTTACTGTTCGACTTAATGAGGATCTTCGACCTGTGGATAAAATACTATTGTCAACTCCCAGCCTGGCTAGCACTTTTGGAAGCCTAATTCCCAGATACTGTAAGTTTCCGTAGGTGCCCTGCCATGAGGCATGGAAGTCAAAAGAGAAAGATTCAAGATCTGCAAGTATTTACATAAACATGCATGGTCTGCAGTCTAGTCAGCCTTTCTAGCATCACTCCCTCCTGGCTATGAGAGAGTGTGAATGAGGGAGTTTTTTGTAAAAAATGCAAAAAACACAATATACATAAAAAAGATTCATCAACTACAGTCTGCAATTTTTGGTTTAGTAATGCATGGCAGTGGCATTCTTTACTCATGAAGAGTACCTGCGTTTGAACTCAGTTTTTTTAAAGTTCTGTTTTAAAGTTAACTTATTTACTAGTAGTTTTCAATATGGTTTTTCATATATTCTTATTTTAAACTAGCTTATTCAAAACTACATTCTAGTGACCCATAGCATGGATCGCAGCTTAATCCTTTAAACTCTAATATCTACTATTTTTCTGTCAAAACCCCTGGTACTCTGTTATCTTTCCAATTATATTTAAGAAAATTTTTATTTATTCTTTGATAATTTCACACAATGTATTTTGATCATAAATAGATTTCCTTCCTCATCCTCTATCAGATCTTCTTCCTCTTCCCCACCTCCTTATTCAGGTTCTCTATTATATTTTAAGGCCTATCTAGTGAGTTTGACTTGTGTTTCTGAAATGCTTTTGGCTGTGTTTCCATCCACTGGAGCCGATCAGGCGTTACAACCTATCAGGCATAACACCATTAAGATAAATGATTCTCCTTCTACTAACAGCTACCAAATGCAAATATCTACTCAGTTAGGGCTGGGATTCTTGTTCACTACCATACTGAATTTTGGTCTGAATTGATCTTGCACAAGTCTTTTCATGCTGTCCAATTGCTATGGGTTCATATAAAAATCTTCCCTGTTGTTTGGGGAAAACATCCTTTTCTCGTGTTCATCAGCTACCTCTGACTTCTTCTGCCCTCTTTTCCACAATGATCCCTGAGTTGTGAGATGAGATGGTATGATATAGGTGTACCATTTAGTGCTGAGTACTGCACTGTCCTATTCTCTCTGCATTGACCTATTGTGTGTCTCTGTTTTAACCTCTGTCTGGTGCAAGGAGAAGCTTCTCTGGTGAAATTTGAGAGATGCACTAATCTGATAATTCCATATCACATATTATTTATTTATTTATTTATTTATTTATTTATTTATTTATTTATGTTTATCTCATATGTACGAGTGCTTTGCCTGCATGCATATGCATAGAACACCATGGAGGCCAGAGAGAGCATCACGTCTGCTCGGAAAATGTCCCCTATAGACTCCAATATTTGGACATGTCTTCAGTTGGTGGTGCTGTTCTGGGAGGTCTTAGAAGGTGTGGTCATATTGGAGGAAGCATGTCACTGGGGGCATTCTTAAAAGTTCTCAAGACTTGCCAGATCTCAAGTAGCTCTCTGCTTCCTATTCCTGATTGAAGATGTGAGCTTTCTGCTTTCTGCTCCTGCTCTTGCTCCAGCCATCTCCTGCTACCAATCCCCCACCTCCACCAAGATGGATTGTAATTCCCCAGAAACTCTAAGTGCAAATAAATTCTTCCCTCTCTAAGTTGCTTTGGTCAGTGCTTTTATCACATCAATAGAAAAATAACTAATACAACTTGAAATTGGAGTTTAGGAAAGTTCTTACTCACCATGTGGGTGCTGGAAACTGAACCTGGTTCTAAACTACTGAGCCATCTCTCTAGTCCCGTACTACTTTTTAAAATGGGGTAGTAGTTTCTGTCACTGACATCATGCCTCTGAGAGTTCAAATATAGCTTTGCTTGACTGTTTGTAGAGAATAGGGAATTAGAGGACCCTGAGGATAGAACAATGCCAGTCACCAATTCTTGGTGTAGGAGGCTGCTTCTCAGTGTATGACCATGCCATGCAACATCAACACTGCATTCCTCAGTGTGTTTCTAACAGTAGGTGGGAACATCATGCTAACTGGAAACCAGCTTCATTTTCTATACCACTAAGAGACTTTCTATTTCCTATGTAATCAATAACACTGTAAATGGATAAAAACCATGGATCAGCATAAAAGGAGGATGAATTATTGAAACCCTGGGTCTTAGTGAGGAATGAATACTAATTGCTAGACCCTCATGGCACGGCCTGTGCACAAAAGTTTTGCTAGTTGTCCTGGGACCTGAGCATCAGGGCAAGTTTCTTCCCACTGGCATGCTAAATCCTGTTCACTTGGGTACAGTTCCAGAATAAAAGTACAAATGTTTTATGTGGGTAATGTAGCAGTTTCTGTTGGTACCTTTATCCTGTAGTGAACAGTAATTTCTTTTACTGAGATACAAAATTCAAAGAGTCTGTAATTAACAGCTGCACCAGGAAGCCTACATATATACAGCTAAACCAACATTACCAAACCATTAAACACCACAGATCAAAAGCACCCACGCTTAAATTTCCCCCATCCTAAATGTCTTATATGTCTGCATTTGATTTTTTGTTCATCTTCAGGGAAGGACAGCTTTGTTAATGAATAAGTAACAGCTAATCCTCAAATGACAGTCATATATCTCAAATTACTGGGCATTTGTAATTGAGTTAGGCATTTTGAAATGGGGAGAGTATATTAAGCTATCTGGTTGAGATAAATGGAACCACAAGGATATTCACAGTAGGAAAGAGAGGCCTTATCAGAGAGGAGAAGGATATTAGAATGATGAGAAGAATGAGTCATAGAACAGAAAATGTGGGGACATCTTGTATGTAGAAAGTCAGACATTTGGATTTTCTATCTTCTAGCATCCTGAAGTACCACAAATGCCCTCAGACCTCACTGGGAATTCTGATCTTCAATACTATGTTTCTGATGACAAAGGAATCATGGTGAGTTGGAGCAACAGGGAACTGACACAATAGGAATGAGGGTGTTGTGTGTCCTCTCATCTCCCAAATGCTTGATGTTGATGTTGGCATGAGACATGGAGAACTTTTGATAAGAATAGCTAATACCAAAGATCTTAGCTGGAAAAAAGTCTCTTGAGAAACATGTTATCTTTTGTAAATCTACTGAGAAAGAATTTCAGGTCAGCCCAGGCAAAAACTACTTCGAGGGTGAAATGGTTGTTTTTTGTTTCTTCACTTCCAAACTAGTTTGAAGTGAGTTTACAGTATATAAAATGGAAATGAAAGAGCGGCCAGAGGGATGAGAAGGGTGAGAAGAGGTGAGGGAGGGGTAGTGACAATAAAACTTTCCCTTCTTCCTCACATCTGAAATGACATCATTTAGGGCTTGAACTGATATGAGATTAGGGTAAGTGAGTTGCGGCCCAGAGGCAGCAGGCAGATAAAACTCAAGGGTTAGACAGAACATCTGTAAATATGGATGGAATGTATTCATATAAATTCATAAACTTTCTGCTCTATTAACTTTTATAACTATTTCCTGTTTTTATAAAATAAATATTTTTATGATAAAGTCCAAGTCTCATGTCTGATTAGACTCAAACTTGTAATAGAGGATGACCATGAATATCTAATACCCCTGGCTCCAACTTTTTAAGTGTTGAGACTAGAGGTGTGCAATACCAGTCCTGGTTCAAATTTCTGGGGCTCTAACCAATAATTTTGGCATACTACACAAGCACTCTACTAATTAACCTACATTGCAGCCCCATATGTCCTAACTACTTAATAAAAAGAATTGGATCATGCATATTCATGTATGGGTGTTTCTGCATTGTATGTGATTATCTTCACATAAGTCTTATGTTGTTGACTTTTCACGGGGGACTTTTCAGTCCCAGTTTGGGTTTTCATACAAGTTTTTTCAAGCACAGTACTAGTTGCATTTAAGCGTTACATAATTTCCCTTTGACCTTCACTTTAGACAACACCCAACCCTGTATTCTTATTAACAATCTCTCCATCAGAGGTAGTCACTAACACATGTCTTCTTCTCCCAGCATCTCTCAATTGCCAAGAGATCTTCTGTTAAGGGTGGGGCTTCCTACCCACTTTCCCATCCATGGTGGGCCCCTATCTGGCTTTGGTTTGCACAGGTCTTATGCAGCCTGTCCTAGCACTGTAGAGTCATAAGTATAGCTACCCAGTGTTGTTCAAACAACATAGTTTTCTTGTCTTCATTTACCACAGTCTTTCCACCCCCTCTTCCACAGTGATCAGGCTTAGCGCTCCAAAGTCTCTTATTCTCTGTACATTGGCGAGTTATTGGTCTTTGTGTTATTTGTCATCTGCTGCAAGAAAAATCTATGGGTATAACAGTAAGTGATTAGGAGTCAATTTAATTCTGTGTCTATTTAGCATAACGATAGTAGTAAGTTCTCCCCTATGGCCTGCAAACTGTCTAGTCACAGGCTCTTGGACCCGATTACATTTTCATGTATTTACTCCATTTTGTGAAGTGGACTTTAAATTCAATCAGGAGGTGGTTAGTCATTCCCATAACATGTGTACCACTTTGGTAAAAGTGAGCATATTTTTTTCCAGGCCAGTTATTATTGTGTGTATAAAATTATGAATATGTAATTAATTAGCAAAATTAATGTTTTAATAGTTTATTATTTTTATTTTATGTGTATGAGTGTATTGCCTGCATGTATGTGAGTGCACCTGTGTCTTGCAATGCCATGGATGTCAGAAGAGGGCTTTGGATTCCCCTGGAACTGGAGTTAAGGATGGTTCATAACTACCATATAGGTGCTGGGAATCAAACCCTGGTTCTCTGCAAGAGCAGTTAGTGCTCTTAACCACTGAGCCATCTCTCCAGCCCCAGAAAAATTGTTTTAAAAAGAAAATATTTTATTTGTTTACTTGTTTTTATTGTGTTTGTGTGTGTGTGTGTGTGTGTGTGTGTGTCTGTGTCTATGTGTGTGTGTTCCTATATGGAAACAGATATGGGTAAGTATTAAAAAATTGAAAATTTTGGCCTTACAGCTGGGGTTGAAACATTGATTCATTATTTTCTGTTAGCAGCTATATAGTATCCTCCAAAACTATGAGAGCTAGTCTTAAGGGAGATGGCTTCCAGGTCAGTTCCAACTTCATTGCTTCAAGTCCTATGTCCAAATTTATTCTGTCTTCAGCAATAGGGTCTTATCTTCAAGTTCTGGGAGGTAGTAAAGACCTATGGCTATAAATAGCCTATGTTATTGAGGAAGAAGGGATGGAAAGAGCCAGATCTGGCACATGATTGATACAGAGTTTTACAGGCTCCTGGGACTCTGCTCATATGAGCCTACATCAACAGTGTCAGCATGCGCAAGACCTATGGTCACTCAATCAGGCAAAAACCCAGAATAGAATTGGGGAAATTGGCAGCAGGCCCCAACCAAAACTGAGGAACTATTGGTAACTGATTACTACTGGGTGAAGGAGAGTTGATCTTCTTTAAAGGAGACTCTACATAGGCTGACTAGACTCCAGTGCGTGAGCTTGCATTCAGGGACATCTTGGTACACAAAATTGACTTTATAGGTCTTAACACAAATGACAGAATACATAAAATATAGTGTGGGGGGCAGACTTGGGAGGGGCTATAAAGATGATTAAGACGTTTTGTATGAAGTGCACAAAAATTTTGAAGCAATAATAAAAAACTGAATTGGGCCAGGTGTGGTGACACACACCTTTAATCCCAGCACTGGGAGGCAGAGGCAAAGGGGTCTCCTGAGTTGAAGTCCAGCCACATCTACATAATGAGTTCCAGGCCATCTGGGACTATAAGAGAGACCCTGTCTTGAAAAGACAGAAAAAAAAACCCTGAAAAATTTCATATACACATGAATTTGAGAATATCAAGTTCTTTCTCCCTAGACCCATTCAAAAGTAATATGAAAACATCTTGGCCCCATCTCCTCCTAAGACTTCATCAATATTTACTTTAATGACTTTTTCTTACAGAATATCAACTTGCCCATCAAATCAGGAATCAGCCTTACTAAATCATCCTATACTATTCTATCCAGGTTGCAGCTCCAGTTTAAGTTTTATTGATATACCTTTGTTTCTTTTGTAACAAATGGTCCTATTTTCATTAGCTTCATTAACTGCATTTAATGTTTATCAGTGTTTATTGGTTTGGTTCAATCTAGAACAGTTAAGTAGTCCTTGAATTTCAAGATTTTGTCTTATGATGAGTAAATACCAGGTGCTACATAGGACTTGGCCTGGTTTTGTCCCCATGATTATGCTTACCACATGCATTTTTTGTCAGTGTCCTATTTGCTATGCTGCCTTAAGAAGGTATGCCAGCCTGGGAACACTAAACACCAGAAAATCAGGGCTAGAGAGATGGCTCAGCAATTAAGAGCCCTGGCTGCTCTTGCAGAGGTCCAAGGTGCCCAGTTTCCAGAACCCACATGGTGGCTAACAACTGTCTGTAACACCAATTCCAAGGGATCTAATGTCCTGTTCTGTCCTCTGAAGGTATTGCATAAATGTGGTACACTTATACACGTGTAAGCAAAACATGCATACATATAAAAATAAAAAATTAATGAATTAAGCATCAAAAATTAATTTTCTCAGTATTAGAGTTCTTCTTGTTCAATTCCAAGGTAGCACATCACATTCAAACAGGCAGTTGATATGTACTATTTTTAGACAAAATTTCTTCTTTTTTCTGCTTCATCTGTAAGTTTAGGATATTTTGTTACTTTACTTCTAGTTTCACAGATATTACCAGCAGGTGTGCTCATCAATTGGATTCTGGGGCAGATATATAACTGTAAACACTGTGAGATATAGGGTCATAAAGATGACACTAATTAGACTTCAATTTCCCATGATTTTCATAGTATCTAAAAGCATATTTTACAGAACTTATTTTCTTTTTTTCATTTCTTATAGAGTACTTCCAAGAAGTAACAAATAAGATAAATAGTAAATAATTATTGATATTTTCAGGCATGTATTTGAAAGAAGTGAAGTTGGGGGTTCACTTGATGAGGTGGTACGGGCTTTATAGAGCATCAGCATGAACACACACACACACATACACACACTACCTTTTTGTTTTCTGGACATATCTCTGCATCACATTATCAAGCAGCATACCCTTCGTTAGAAGTTACTCTGAGATAGTTTTATGACTAATTTGTTCCTCCTAACAATTTTTTCTGATGCAAGATCCTCAACATTTTGACAGCTGTAGTTAGATAATAAGTCTATACAGACCATTATAGCTTGGTGTGTGTTCGTCAAGGGAGAGGAACTTTGATACTGTGTAATTCCCAACTGACGCTGTATGATTCAACAACTCTTGTAAAAATAATTTCTTTTATTTTGATCATGAGAATCTTTATAATTTTTTGTTGCTAAGCTTTTGGGAAGATAGATATTTACAATACAAGGAATTTCTATGTCATTTTCCTTTCAAAACCTCCCAAGGACTTGCAAATCCTGGCAAATAGAAACATTCTCAACAGATGGAGCCATTAGGCTGAGCAACCTGCACAGCCAGACTCTCACTTCTGCTGCTCTGTGAGGTTTGTGTTATGAGTTATATCACTGTGGGAAGAAGTTTATCATACTGTAGACAAAAATAAGTTCCCATATCTTCAGACTGTAGGCTGCTGATTGTGAGAGAATACTGTGTACCAGATCCACTTCCACTGAATCTTGATGGGACACCATTTTCCAAATTTGATGCATAGTAGATTAGGCGCTTAGGAGCTTTACCTGGTTTCTGCTGATACCAAGATAAGTACTTGCTAATGTCCTGACTTGCCTGACAAGTGATGACAACTGTTTCTCCTAGAGATGCAGAGAGCGAGGACGGAGACTGGGACATCAGGATGTCACATTTGGCACCTGACATTGGAAAATTAAAAACATATTATCACATGATTAATTGTGCTAGAAAAGGACTACCCTTAAAACCAGAAATCACCTATCAGTATGCTTTGTATAGATTGTTATCCTTCTTACCATCAAGCCAGAGGAGCAGGAGCCCCATATATTGGATGGAGGTCTTCATGTCTATGCTGTGTCCTGAAGGGGAATGGGTGTTGAATAGATGTGACCAGCATATTAAGTCTTCATATCAGTGGGCTGGGCTCTGGGCAGATGCAAATCAGCATCGCAGATGCATAGCACTGGGCTGGGCATAGTTCACATAACTGTTCCATTCTAACACCTCTCTCTGGTCATGGTTACCTTTGTGGTCTTGCATGAGTGTATTTAGCACCCTACCTGTATCTGAATTCTGCAAAAGAGTTCACTACTCATCTAGATACTTTCCTCTCCATTCTTCTTAGTCACTGACACTGAATCAAAAACACCTGGTTTCCTATGTAAGGACACTCTATAGACACACTGTGGTTACATCTCCCTTTGTATAACTCCCATCTTTACCACAGTACATGCAGCACTGACCATAATGTGCTAAACAAATTCCCACTGTTCTTCTTCCTTACCTGGAAGCCAAACCAGCAGGAGCTACCTTCCTCAGCTTAGCTGATCTAAAGGAGACACAAGAGAGGGCTAGTTGAAATCAGCAAGTCAGCAGCACAGTAAAGAATGAGACTCAATGTGCTACTGTCACATGGATAATACTTACATACTTTCAGTTGGAAGCCACATATTCCTGAAATCTGACCTCAGCAGAGCAGCTGCAGTCTTCTGACTTTAGACCCCAGAACTGATGTTAGCTGGTGTAGGGTTTTGTTGTTGCTTTTGTTAGTTCGGTTTGGGATTTTGTGCATGGGATGCAATACCCTGGTCTAACCTCCAGGAGTCATGTATGAGTAAAATGCTAGTGTCATTAAGTGTCAGAGTACATATGCTGAAAGTTCAGCTTTCAATCCTTCCCCTATTAATGAACATGACCGATCACTGGGGAACAAGCTATCAATGTAAGATTTTTTTTTTTTTTGGTTTCTTTATATATTTTTTCTTTTTACCTTTTTTAAAATTTTTAAAAAAATTTTTTATTTTTTAAAAGAAGAATTTCATTACAACTTTAACATACTTGATAACAATTTCGAGAGCAAAGATACATCTCTTTCAAAAGTGATTATAAAATTTTTAGGTTCACAGTTGAGTTAATACAGTTATACAATATTGAGCTCAGTATAAACCCTGTAAAACATAAATGAATTTTTAACCTTTAAAAAAGGTCTCCATTTCATTTTAAAATATACTGTTTCTTACAGAAAGACTCATTGTTTTTGCTAATAACACTTAGAAGTTGGCATATGGGTCTCTAATCTGTACGTATCTGATTATTACTAGTCATGATCGGTTGCACTTGGATCCTTGGCACCTGTGTGTGGATATAAAGTCATCCAGTAGATTTCAATGGTAATGTTTATCACCTCTACTAATTAACATGATGTAAATTTTTATACTTCCTCCTCAAATAAAACTCATTTTTTTTAAATTTATTGATATTTTTTGTGTATATCACACAGAACATTTCAAGCAAATTTATTCATCTATATACTCACTTTCCAGATGGCACCCTCCTCTAGCCTCCCTCCTGCCCACTAGAACCATTATACTCTGTCATCCCTGCTACTGTCCACTGTATGGTCGGCACCCCAAGCCATTCCACAGTACTTGTCCATCTGGTGAATCTAGTCAGCCTACCTAGAGGTCTTTGTTTTAGAAAGGTCAGCTTTTCCTCATCTAGCAGCAATCAGTTGTCAATATTCCTTTAGATAGATTGGGGTCTGCTTTTCATTTTCCCAGTTCTATGCTGGGTTACTCTCTGGGAGTCTCTTGGGCCACCCAAAAGAAGGTATCTCCTATCTGGCATTGTTTCTTGTTATGTTGCCTTTACCTATAATTAAAAAATTATATTGGCCCCTTTAATCTTTGGTTATGCTTTCCTTTTGGGTGTTTAAGGCCATATAGTTAGCCCAGATAACTAACCCAATCTTTATTCATATCTCCCTTATTAAGGCCTGTTTCCTACTGTTCTTCTCTTTGAGATTCTTTCTTTTCTTTTACCTCCCTGGTTCCTTTCCATTATCCTGGTTCCTGTAGTTATGTCTGGGTACATACTCACTTATCAGGATTTCGTGCTAGGATCCACGTGTGAGGGTATCAATGTAAGATTTAAGCAGTTCAATTAAATATCCACATTCTTATCCATATTCTAGATATTTCTCATAGTGTGTATGATCTGGCCTCTCTCCAGCATTTACCTCCCTAACCTTCTCCCCTGAGGGCCAGGTGCAGAAGAACTGCATGTTACCCTTAGGGTATATGGTAGCAGAGACTTTAACTTAGAGCATATACGCTTCTTTACCTATGTCCTTATTAATAAAATGGGTTCAGTGGGTACTGGATGGGTCTAAGGGTCATGCTTATATTAATCCAAGATTATTCTTGAAGTTGTAAAGTTCTTACAACTAGTCATACTCTGACCAGTGAACCATTCAAGATATCACCAAATGTCAGAAAAGCCGGAAGAATATGGAGGTCTGGAAGCAAAAGTAACCATGTTGACCATGGACACTGAAGGGTCTTGTATGTTGGATATCTTAGAGTGACACATGGCACTAATGGTACTGACTCACTTACTCTATGACTCTCAAACTTCTCCATTATGCACAAGAATAGTGTTCCAATGCTCTCATTCGCCTGGAGCACTTTACATGGTAATTCTCAAATGTTGCTTTGTATCCATGTCTGTGTCCAGATGTCAATGGTTAATCTTTTTTTTTTTTTTACTTTAAATTTAAATCTCACGGTATGGCTCTTCATTCATCATGTTTTCAGATCATCACAGAAAGATACTAGGTCCCTGATAGATGTGCCCATGAGGTGTCATCCTTTCTTGAAGATCTATTGACTGTTAATGGATGCTGAGGGAGAAAATGCCATTTTCTTCAATGGTATGGTCACTAGGGGTCAAGTTGGGAGGAAGAAGAGGTTCAGAAAGAAAAGGCAAGGGGCCACCAGAAGGAAATGGGGGGTTGGTAGCATTACAGTATCTTGTTTATGTGTATGAAATAGTGAAAGAGTAAGAAGGAAATAGTGAAAGGAGAGAGGAAGAAAGGAAAGAACAAAGGAAGGAACGAATGAAGGAAAGGAGGAAGGAAGGAAGAGAATGAAAGAGAAAAAGAAATACCTGGGCTGGAGAGACGGCTCAGCAGTGAAGAGCACTGACTGCTCTTGCAGAGGACCCGCTGTCTATCCCTACCACCCACGTAGCGGCTAACAACCCTTCATAACTCCAGTTCCAGGGGATCTGATACCTTCTGATCTCCAGGGGCACTGCACAACATGTATGCACTTACACATATGCAGGCAATACACTCATGCACATAAAATAAAAATAATAAACAAAATAAAATAAAAAGAAATTACCAAAATAGATGTTTTTAGAATGAACAGGAAATTGATCAGTAGAATCATTACTGCAAGTATCAACATTTTCCCAATTAGTATTCCAGAATGTACTGGAAAAGACGTCCATGCTTTACCTGTAAGTCAGCAAGTTACACTGATGTGTCACAGATTAATAGGGAAAAAAGCAAAATTATTTGAAGCAACTTTTGCATGAAGTTGTGCACCAACAAATGGAAAAGCATTCTGTGTGCGTGTGTGTGTGTGTGTGTGTGTGTGTGTGTGTATGTGTGTGTATTAGGAAACTACTAAGTAGCAGGTTTCCATATGACTTTTTCAAGTTAATTTTATTTTTCGCTATCCATCCCCATACTCCACCCCATTTAACCCTCACTGCTCCATTATTCTCTTTTCTCCCTTTATTTCACTGCATTGTATCTACAGTCCCTTGAAAACACTGCCTATATCCCCTCACTATTTTTTGTTTTTCAAATGAAACACACATATCAAAAGATTCAAGCTTAACATCTACATGTGAAAGAAATTATGAGGCATTTAACTTTCTGGGTCTGGGTTACATCATTCAGAATGATTGTTTCCAGCTCCAACCATTTCTCTGTGAGTCCCATAATTCTGCATTACTTAACAGATGAATACTATTCCACTGTGTAAATGTACCCCATTTTCATTATCCATTCATCAAGTAACAGATTCAGCTATTGCAGCTTCAAATCTTCTCAAATTTCTCCATTGGAGGGGTGGAATGTTTCGTGCTATACTTATGATATTCTGATTTGAAATTGTTTCAGTTTAGATGAATGGATAAGAAAAATATGATACTTTTATATGATTGAATTTCATTCATCAATAAAATATCAAATCATGACATTGTAATAAAAAGGAATGGACTTAGAATTATTATGTTAAGCAAAATGTCCAAGACTCAGAAAGACAAATGATGCACACTTGGCCTCATATGCAGATTTTAGATTTAACTTTCATTTATGCACATATATGCTCATGTAGGGTTAGGTAATGAAATAGGAAAGGGGAAAATAGTAGTTTTAAGGGAGAGAAAGGAAAAACATAGGTGCCAATATAATTAATGAAACTTTATAAAGGCAACTAGAGGACCAGAAGGAGGGAGACAGACAGACTTGCTTGAAAGAAGAGCGTAACAAAGCAAAGTCTATATGAAAATGCCATAATGAAACCCTTCACTTTTTATGCTAATTCAAAAAATAAAGGTCAACAGAAAGTGCAAAATGCGAACCATCTTCAGATCCACTGCTTGCAGAGAAAGTAATGTATCTGGGGTTCTCAAAGTAACACACTGGGTAAAACTTATTCTCAGAGGACATTTTTGGTCTGAATTCATGCTAATATTTCCATTTTTATAGCTATGAAAATTAATAAAGTTTTTATGAAATGTGAAGTGGAGCCTTACAGATAAATCAGTGTACTAAGGATCTAACACTGATGCATGATTTTGTCTGAGAAATAAAATTCAAGAAATGTTTAATTTCCATCTATAATTCTCTCTTACTTGTAAATACATTTTTTTCTGAGACACAAAATCACAGGAGTCTTTACCAAGTACATCTGCACCATGATGTCTCCATTAGACAAAAAAGAATAAGGGTCTCCCTGTCCTTAGTCTGTAGAGAAAGTGCTGAATTATTTTTTTTCTAAATATGCCTCTTGATATTTTGTTTATAGGATGGCAGTATAGCTAGAAGGATCAAAGGGTTGGTACATGAATGATGTCTCACTCCCAAAAGCTAGCTGTATCTTTTCCTTAGGGTCCTATGAATGTTTTAGGGCAATTGAAACTTGAGACTTAGGACAGAGTTAAGAATTTTGATATCCAGAGATCATATTAAATATAATGCTAAAACCATTGTAATCCCAAGAGTCCATATAATAGGGGAGACCAGTCATAATTAAAGAGGGTCCCTAATGATACAGGGGATTTTGGAGTGAAGAAAGGAAGAGGCCATGCAGTAAAGAATGTGTGGGCACCTGGGAGCTGGCAAGGCAGGAATCAGGTTTTCTCACCTGTATCTCTCACACAGCCTTTTGACTCTGATTTTAGTGAAGCCAGAAATCTGACATCCAGATCATTGAAATAATCAAGTTATTTTGTTTGGAGTCATTGATGTTGCAGGGATTACTTCCAGCCGGAACATGGAGGTTACACAAGGGAAAAGTGTCTTTTACTTCCCAGAAAGTTTGATTTCTTCTTCTCCCAAACAGTTCTACCTTATCACATAATATATTTTGACGAGAGATATGGAAAATTTTACCATCATAAAAGCTAGAATCTAAGTTTTTCTAAGTAATTTGTGGGTTTTGTTTTTTTTCCTGACACAATTTGGTTAATACACAGTCTGGGCATATCAGAATTTTGATGTCATTACCATAGCATTTGAGGGGACACAAAGAGGAGGGTTTTACTCTTGAAGTATTCATTTGTTTCCTTATTTTGGTGACAAGCTAAACAGAAAATAAAATATTACCGAGAACAGAAGCCAGAGTGATGGGAAAGGACAGAAATGAAGGACAGATCACGGCAGTAAAGGATTTGCCACTACCTAAATCTGAAAACAAAAAATAAAACAACAACAACAACAACAAAAAACTTAGCTTCAGTTTAGGAAAATTTAAGATTTATGTTTACTAGATAAAAGTACAGAATGACTGATTAGGGCCAGCTCATCGCGGGGCTGAAACAGCAGGGGTTTGAACTTCATCTGCTCAATCTCAACTTGTACATCCTCTCATTCTGTAGGCTGTGGGCCATTCGCTCAGATGAGGGAGGCTATATGGAAAGGATAGAATTAGGTCTGACCCACCTGAGTACAAGTCCAGACTCAGTACCATTGACCACGTGATTTTATACAAACACGTTTTGGACTTCAGAAAGTCCTCTAAGACTTGGAGCAGAGATCTGGTTAAGAAGACTGCTAGGAAGCGTGTCTGTTTTTATAGAAAACAGGACGGTTTTTGTTTATATATCTTTGAATTTATTGTAATAAAGATGTTACATAGATATTACCAGCTATATCTTCAACTGAAAGTCATTAATATGTATTCTACAATATCCATATGTTTTCTCTACTAGATAAAAATCTTGTACTGCTTCAAATTTAGCACTGGAGAGTGAAAAAAGGCTACTAAACCAACTAGGCCGGTTTTGTTCTCTCATCCAAATTTGTGTTGGTCTCCAAGGGCTCTTGGTAACCCACAAAAACAAACAAAACAGTGGTTTAACAGAAGGGTTTATGTAATTTCTCAGAGTTCTAAATGTCAGAACAGTGGATCAATGACTCAACATAAGGTTGCACATGGTTGGAGCTCCCTCCAGAGGTTGTAAGTGAAACTACCTCTTGTCTCGGCTTCAGCACTTCCTTTTTGGGGTCACATTGCTTCATTGGTGTTTTCTGTGCTCACATGGCTTTCTTGTCTTGTCTGCTATTAAATTTCTTTATAAGAATGTTTGTGATTGCATGTAGATACCATTTGTTTAATTTGGCTCCATCAAATAAAACATGATGCAATGTTACCAAACTCAGTCCAGTAAATAAAGTCAAACTCTTTTTCTTCTTCTACTGTGTGTGTGTGTGTGTATGTGTGTCTGTGTGTGTGTGTGTGTGTGTGTGTGTGTGTGTGGTGTGCATGTGTAATGTGTGGTGTATGCATGTGAAGGTTCACATCCATGCATGCTCATGCTGAGACCAGAGCAGGTTTTTGGTGTCCTTTATCATTCCCCACTTTATTCCTAGGGTCTCTCACTGAACCAGAAACCCTGGATTTCACGTAGGCTGGTGCCATGAAGCTCTCCTAATCCACCTAATCGGTGGATCTCTGCCCACCAGTGAAGAGGTTACAAAGACACACTGCCATGCCTGAATTTTTACATGGGTGCTTGGGGATTTGAACTCAGGTCCTCAAGCTTACACAGTAAACAAGCACTCTTACCATTGAGCCACCTAAGCAACCCCAAGTCAAACCTGTGCACACACTATGTATATGCAATGTTTCTATCCCTTTTTCCTTCTTTCTTTTTCTTTCTTTCTTTTTCTTTCTTTCTTTCTTTCTTTCTTTTTCTTTCTTTCTTTCTTCCTTTTTCTTTCTCTATATCATCTAACTTCTTCTATCCTTCCATTCCACCCTTCTACTCTCTTCTCCCCTCATTATTAACACAAATCACTTCACTTCCTAAGTATGCATCCTGTCTATAATGATTTACTATTGAGATATGAAATTTGCTGGTAAAATTCAAATGAACACACATGCATATTATGAAGTCATCTCTGATGGATTTATAAAGACAGAGAAAGAATAAAGTTTAGATAAAAGACCAGAACCAGACCTTCAGCAGACTGAACAGGATTCATTCTCAGTTCAGCAAAGGTGACTCAGCTTTTTCACAGACAAGCAAGCTGTGCAAAGGTGTGAGGGAGTGGGACAGAATTATAGATGGCTAGAAAATAAAGACAATACACACACATACCACACACACACACACACACACACACACACACACAAATACACACACACAGCTGTGAAATCTGGGTTGAGGTGTCCTTGGGCCCTTTTTCTGGATTTACAGAACATAGAAGCTGTGTCCAGCTGGGGTGGCTAGCTGAATAGTGAGCTGGTAACTGAGGCACAAAGACAGCAGAGAGACATCCTGGCAAGAGGAGTAGGTTGTCTGACTTAATGCAACTGTGGCATTCTATCAGGCCTGAGAAAGTAAGCAACTATTAACAGTGGGGGTAGGGCGGAGGCATTTGTCTCAGGGAACTTCTGGTTTCTATCAATCTCCTCCTATCAATATTCAGAAAATTCAGCAATAGTTAACATACTGTAATGTTGATTACCAACACTCTGGGGCAATAAGTTGTCTAAGCAGGTCTGATGAGAATGTGGTTAGGAACTCAGTTGGGATAAGAAACTGTGTTCTAGAGGAATACCAGAGAATGCTGTGTTTCAGGTACCAACTTTTTGACAGAGCACCCAAGTCAATTTACTGTTATTATTTTCTAGAATATTCCTGTAATGAAAGAGTCCCTACATGAATATCTACAATGACTTCTACTTTGTTTCATGCATCACAAATGATGCTGCCATTCAGATCCCTCTGGTGTAAAAACCTCTGTTCTTAAAATATCATCCAAGGCATTGTCATGTTGGTACACCTGGGCTAAGGAAGAAGAGAGTCAGGTGTATAGCAGTCTTCCAGGGCCCTTTATCAAAACATTCCAACCAAACTTAAAATTTGGCTGGTCATCAGGAATAAGCACCTGGAAGAGCAGTTAGGGTAGCCCAGTCTCACATTTCTGCTCTCTGGGTGGTTTTTGTTGTGACTCGAATCACTGTACAAGGAATATAATCTTGCTGACAGTTATAAGTTGCAGCACCTTCAGACTGCACTCTCTGATGGTGAGGGAATAATCTGTCCCAGACTCACTGCAACTGAACCTCGATGCAATTCCTGATTGCAAAGTGGATGCATCATAGATCAGGAGCTTAGGAGCTTTCCCTAGTTTCTGCTGGTACCATTGTAAGTTACCATTAATGTTCTGACTAGCCCGGCAAGTGATCATGATTCTGTCTCCTAGAGATGGAGACAGGAAGGATGGAGATTGGTTCAACTGGGTGGCACATCTGGCACCTGAGATTGGGAAATTAAAAACAAAATACATACAATTATAAAACAATGGCAAAATTTCCATCAGAAAGTCATCCATTTACAACTACAATTTGAGAAAATTTCCAAGGTTAGCCCTTCTTACCTTGAAGCCAGAACATTAAAAGCCCAATGAATTGAATGAGTACTGTCATGATCTTCATGTTGTGTACTGACTGGGACTGACTCCTGTACAAGGTGTGACCAGGCTTTTTAGAAATACTCAGAGCAGTGGGCTGTCGTCTGGCCACATGCAAATCAGGAGTGGATCAGCAGAGCTGGACACCGCTGCAGAAGTGGTTCATCTTGACTAGTCAGCCAAGACCAGTGTCTCCAAGGGTCTTCATTCCCACTAGAGCAGTGTAGATTTCCCAGCAAAGAACGGTTCTCTCTGTAGGCTGAAGGATGGCACCTATCTTGTGTCTATGGGTAGCATGCTATTGTGATGTCTACAGATTCGGTATGTGTTTCCTTGCCCCCATTCCACAATTCCAGAAACTTCAACAAAGTTCATAAGCTCCTTGAATTTGACCCAGTTTAATATTACTGCAGTCACAGAGATTCCTCTTTTTGTAAAATTCCCACATGTACTTGGTGTGAAGCTGAAGTGCAAAACAAAGTCATGGTCCACATGATTTATAATGGTTGTCAGGACATGTCCTGTGAGTAATCTGTATCCTTTATTTCTGCTTGCTCTGTCCCACTAACCAAAGTTAGGGTATTGTAAATGTTCACCTTTCTCTGCATTGTGAATTGTGGTACTAATATTTTCTCTTGATACTGAGTGGTGAGAGCAGTTCACAACTAATAAACAGCCACATTATCATAAAAAGAAATACCAAGTATTCACAGTGCATCATGCTTAATAAACTACACAAAATATTCAGTAGTTTGATATTAACTGGCTATACAATACATGACTTTGACCTACTTTTATCCAAATCTAAGTCTTTGAGTATACTGAAGGTTAGCTTGTTTGGTAGATTTTTTATATTAAATGCATTTTTTACTCAAATATTGCTGATATACATGGTTTTAGCTGGATTTAACTCCACTGTAAAAAAGAGATATCTGTCAGTATAGACAGAATGTGAATGTGTTCATAGGAATTCATACTTTCCACACTGTTCAACTGTGTTTAACATTTCTTATCAATGTTTCCTTGCTTTTAATATAGCAAGAATTGGCATTTGGGGTATACATGTGAAGGTATATATCCAAATTTTCCTTATGTTGATGATCACTCAGAGTGAGGGATATTCCAAATTTTGGATTTTCATGAGTTTTTCCCAAACACACTAGGATTTTACACTAATCATCTTGTATGTTGGGTTTCTTCCAGCATCCAGTTTAAACTTCCCAGACCTGCTGTCATTTTAAAAATATACCCGGCAGGTGGCATGATTAATATATACCTATATACAGTCATGCATTCACTAGGAACAGGAGTTATAAGTTTCTAAGTTTATGGCCCAGGGATATATCCAGTTCCCTGACCACTTTTTTAAAAAAATATTTTATTTATTTTATGTGTATGAGTGTATTGCCTGCATGTATGTGAATGCGCCTGTGTTGTGCAATGCTGTGGAGGGGCTAGAGATGGCTCAGCAGTTAAGAGAACTGACTGCTCTTGCAGAGGACCCGGGTTTGATCCCCAGCACCCACATGGCAGCTACGAACCATCCTTAACTCCAGTTCCAGGGGAATCCGAAGCCCTTTCTGACCTTCTGACCACTTTTATGAGAGTAGTCTAGTAATACTTGACACCCAAATCAGCCAGGGGTGACTGGAAATCCTGAATATTCATTGTCTCCAGCACAGGGAGAAAAGCCTGTCCCAGAACTATGACTGCTAACAATCTTCCCTGTTTCAAGATGTCATGGCTGCTTTCCTTTCATCATGAAGTCATAGTTACAGAGCTGATGGATCTACTGGATTGTGTATTCTTACAGCATGAACAGAGCTTACTCATTAACATACTGCAGAGTTTTAAAGTCATAACATGGTGAAAACCCAAAGACATCACACCTATAAGTCTGGCAAAGTCACTGGAAATGAAACACACAGGATGGTGTTCCTTATTCCTTGGTATTCGGAGGAATGTTTTCCTCAAATTATCTTTCACTAAAGCATATGATCCTGTCATAAATCAAAGTTATTGATCCTTCATATCAGTCTGGATCACAGAAGTACATCAAAAAACAAAAGATTTAGAAAAAGTTTACCACATGGTGTACAAGGTATGCGTGGAGTGTTGAGAGACTAAAATGACAAAAGTCCTTAAAATATCATCAAGATGGATAGAATAGACAGCTGAGATACTGATCCCAACCCCCAGAAAAGGATAAAATATTGAGGGGCCTTGCAGTTAATACCGATGAGAGGTCTAATTCTGAGTAGTGTCATAATTTTAAGTCCCCTGAAATCGTCTTTGCAAGGAAAATTGTAAATTTTACTGAAAAAAATAGACAAAATGTCAGGAGACAGAAGGGGACACAGCTTTGATTTTTAGCCCCATGCATTTATTTTAGATTTCCAACCTACCAAATAGAGTAATTAATAGAAATAGTCTTATTGATTTTCTTATAATCAATGACTTCCAATGGTTCCCTTAGATCACTGCTTCTAAAGGATTTATACGAATGTAATATTTTAGCTTTTGTTTCTTTTACTTATGTATATGAAGTTACTTTAAGTCAATTCCATGTTTGTAAGAATACTCCACTGTGCTGTGAGCTGCTGCAACACTTTTATTTTTTTACAATATATACTTCTTATTAAGTTTTTGTGAATTTCATACACCTTAATCATATTTAGATTCCCTTCCTTATCTGGGTCCCCCCATAAGCCCCCATGAAATTTCATGCATTTCTATCATTTATGTTAAGGCCTATCAAGTCAAATTTGTGTCCCCAGATGTCCTTCAGCATAAGTTTATCCACTGGAGCCTGGCCAGCCTATCTAGTGTGTTACTCCCTTAAAGAAGACCAACTTTCCTTCACCCTGTAGTAATCAGCTGCCAGTAATTCCATAGCCAAATGTTGGAACCTCCTGCCCATTTTTCCAGTTCTATGCTGGGATTTTGTCTGGTTTGAGTTTGCATGTTTGAGTTTGCATGGGTCTTATGCATGCTGTCACCACTGCTGTAAGTTCATATGAGCAAGTTTTCAGCTACCTAGAAATCTCTGTTTCCTTGTCATCATCCGCCATTATATTTTGATCTCATTACTGCTGAAACAGAAAAGAAAGGGAAATGTTAATTTGAGAAAGGAAATTTCTGTAACATTGTTAAACAAATGCCTAGAAAATACCCACAAACTATATACAGAAACACATCAAACTTGATTCGCCATGATCAAGTTCACTTTATTCCAGAGATGCAGGAATGATTCGATATATGTAAATCAATAAATGTAATAAATTATATAAATGAATTTAAAGACAAAAATCACATGATCATCTTAATTGATTCAGAATAAGCCTTTGAGAAAATCCAACATGAATTTATAATAAAAGACCTAAAAGTAATTGGACATCAGAGAACATTCCTCAACATAATTAAAGCTATATACCAAAACTACAGCCAGCATAATTCTAAACAGAAAAAAATATACTGGAAGGTTTCCCATTAAAATGAGGAATCAACCAAGGCTGTCCACTCTTCCCATTCCTTTTCAATATAGTGCTTGAAGCTCTAGCTAGAATAATAAGACAAGAGAAGGAAATTGAAAAGTATTAATTGGAAAGGAAGAGGTCAAATTGCCCCTGTGTGCAGATGATATGATATTGTACATAAGAGATTCCAAAAATTATATTAGAAAATTCTAGAAATAATCGAAACTTTCAGCAAAGTGGCAGGCTACAAGATCAATTAAAAAAGAGTTTATACTGAGTTCAATATTGTATGACTGTATTAATTCAACTGTGAACCAAAAAATTTACAGCCACCTTTGAAAGAGATGTATCCTTGCTCTGGAATGTGTTACTGAATATGTTAAAGCTGCAATGAAATTCTTCTAATTATGTGGTTATTAAATTTAAAAATATTAAAAAATATTTTTAAAAAGATTAGGCTTTGTATATACAAATAGCAAGCAACCAGAGAAAGAGTTCATGGAAGCACTGCCATTCACGATAGCTTCAAAAAATAACAAATATCTATGAATAAAACTATGAAAGACATTGAAGACCTTTGCAATGAAAACTTTAAATATTTAAAGAAAGAAATTGAGTAAAATACAAGATGGGAAGACCTTCCATGTTCAAGAATTGTTAATAACAATATTGTGAAAATGACCAAAACAAGTTTAAGATTTAATGCAGTCTTAATAAAATGTCCCATGACATTCTTCACAGAAATAGAAAAAAAAAACCCTAAAAGTCATATAAAAATAACAAAAGTCACTGGATAGCCAAAGCAATCCTGAGCACAAATTGCAACTCTAGGAGATTATCATATCAAATCTCACACTACAAGATAGAACTAAAGTCATAAAAACAATGGGGCATGGCAGAAAAACAAAGATGTAGATCAGTGGAACAAAATAAAGATCAAGCATGAATGCTTGTAATTTTAGCCATCTCTTATTTGACAAAGGACTCCAGAACACACACTGGTAGAAAAGATACCATCTTCAAATAAAATTGGAGCTGGGAAAACTGGGGTGCCATATTTTTGAAGAATGAAATTAGACCAATTTGTATTACCCTCCACAAAAATCAACTATAAATGGATCAAAGACTTCAATATGAAACTAGAAACAACATGAAGTATTAAATATGAAACTAGAAGGAAATATAGGGAGACCCCTACCAAATATGGGTATGGGAAAGAACTTCTAAATCAGATATCAATTGCTCAGGACTTAAGATAAACTTTTGACAAATGGGACCACAATAACCTAAAAAAACTTGTGTATGGCAAACAATTGAATAAAGAGAAAGCCCACAGAGTAAAAGAAAGTCTTTATGAGCTATATATCAGACAAAGGTTTAATATCCAGAATTCACAGATTTCAAAAAACAAAGAATCAAGAAAAAAAATGGCCTAATTAAAATGGGTTACAGATCTAAACAAAACTCCAAGAGAAGAATTAGTTAAGATGCATGTTAAAACTTATTCTATATCATTATACAGTAAGGAAATGCAAATTAAAACTACTTCAATATTTCATGTTACCTCAGTCAGAATGACTAAGTTCAAGAGAACAAATGACACTAGATGCTTGCAAGGATGCAGAGAAAGGGGAACCATTATTCACTCCTGCTGGGATAGCAAAATAATGCAACCACTGTGGAGATTAGTGTGGAGAAGTCTTAAAATATTAAAAGCAAATCTATCATATGATATATTCATACCAGTCCTTGTTATATACCCAAAGGACTTACCGTATTGCAGAGATAATAGCTAAGAAATGGAAACAACCTAATTGCTCCTCAAGTGATGAATTGATAAGGAAAATGTGGTACATTTACACAACAGATTCTACTCAATGGTAAACAAAGAAGAAAACATGAAATTTGCAGGTAATTTATATAGTGAGTACGTATATAGAAAAAGTGCTGTAGCAGACAGAATAAACCTCCCTTTGAGTTGTTGGGTTGGGGTAGTATAGAGACTCCCAACCTAACACAGGCTATTGCCATAATCTTTGACTGCCTCCCAGAACCTAAGAGTAAGACCCTATTTTTGAAGAATGGGGGGTGCACATAGGTGAGAGGTTCTAAATAAAAGCAAGATGCATGAAATGACAATATTTCAATAATTCTTTAAAAAATTTAAAAAATAATAACTATTATTACTGAAGGGGAAGAAAGCCATAGGCATCAAGGGGCTGGGAAGATTAAAGGGAAAATGGATATGGCCAACTCATAATATATACATAAATGTGCAGGTTTATATAGGGTTTTGTACATGAAGCTGTACAGTTAATACCTGTTAATAATAAACTAAAATACTATGCCCAAAAATGTGTATTGTCACAATCAGGTATAAAGAACAGACTGTTATTTTGCATGGATAACAAGTTGCCTGTGATATGTATGCTGAAAATGAATTTTGGACAAATGTAGAGCAGTAAGATCTCTCCCTATTAACAAAAAAGGAGGATTCTTTATCTTCTGTTTACTGATTTAATTATTAGAATATCATACATGAACACATTGTATTTATATTATTTCTGCCCTCCCTCTCCCAATTCAAACTCCTCCAATAGTCCCACCGCCAGCCCTTCTCGAATTCATGATCTCTTCTTCTACTATCATTGTTACACACACAGAACAATGCATACATACACACACCATATATATAGGATATATATATATATATATATATATATATATATATATATATCCTGGCTGAAGACTGAGAAAGTTCTGGTATTTGACTGTGGTAATAACAGCAAAACCTTACCTCATATGCCCATATGCACATGTTAATAATGACCACTTAAGACTTGAAAATTTATCAAGGATATGTCCCTGGAGTAGATTTAGTCTCCCTCTTTCAATAGCCACTCATGGCCTGTAACTGTCATCACAAATAACAGGTATCATTGTGAAAGAAGGCATGGGATAACTGGAAGAGCCAGAGATGGTAGGTGACTAGAAAGAAACTTCTTTCTGGACACAGCAGGGCACAGGTACATATGAAATCACAGGAATTATGACAGCATGCACAAGACCAGCTCAAGATCAAGTCAGACAAAATCCCATGATGGAGAAGGGAGGAGGGTCCAGTCCCTAACTGAAGAGTTGTTGGCAATTGATAACTGCTGGAAAAGGGAAAGACAGTTTTATTTAAGAGCTCATTGTATGTAGACCAAGCTCCAGTGGAAGGCCACACAACAAGACAATGCAGGCAGCAATAATTGGACTGAATTTTTTTAAATTAAAAGTAGGAAGACAAATATTGGATGGGTAGTAAATGGGTGGTGTGCCAGGGAGACATTTGGTGAGGTGTGGTGAATATGATCAAAATGCATTTTATAAATTTCTGAAAAAACTAATTTAAAAAAGGCTTACAAAATTGAATACTACTGGGACTGAATGAGCCAGAATGAGTTGCGCAAGTGTAGGGATAGATGGACATCTTGGGACCTTGCTCGATTTGAGGTGTGCATGTACTACCCTGCCCCCTCAAAATAAGACATACATAGCAATCTGTAGCCACACTTCCCTCTACATGCATAAATTCCACTTTCCAAACAAAGCAATGTGGTCATTCCAATCTGTGGCTCCATAGCAGCATTCAGTGACTTCTTTCTTGGTCAAAAGTATCATGAGAAATATACTGAAATAAGGTTAATGAGCCAATCTGGCCTAGACTGATTTTGACAGTATGTGCAGTAAGGCAAATTGTGTCTTCAACATGAACATTTATGGAAAAGCTCCTATTTACTAGCTTTTGCCTATGCATGACTTGCGAGGAATATCATCAAAATTAGATGCATATTGGAAAAGAATATGCGCAGTAAACCAAACCTATCAATCAAAACAGAAGATCGCACACACTGCACATCTCAACAACCAACTCCTCATCCCATAGAGCCGCAGAAGGAAGCCCTGAAAAGTAACCAGGGGAGAATGAAGGCCTTTCCCTTAGGCAACACTGTTCTCTTACAGTATATCTGGTCCATATTTTTGCTTAGCTTGTATAAAAGCCTTTGCTATTTCACTATTTGTGTTTGTTTCTTCAATTATTTGAATAGACACCAAGAACCTGGGAACCATAAATATAGACAGACACTCTTTGGGGACAAGAATTATTGTAACAGAAGGAATGGAACAAGGATTATGGCAAACCAACGTGTTATATTCTGAAATCTGAAGAAAAGAAAGGTTCATTCTGGCGGGTAGGAGAGTGTTGTGTTTTACGAATGAGACTAAAGAACTGATTTGGGTCAGCAGAGTGTGAGGCAGAGGCCATAGGAGCTGCACACAGCCTTTTCAATTTTGAGGTGAAACCCTCCTGTTTCTCAGGTTGGGGATTGTTCTATGGGATGAGCGTGACTATATGGAAAGAATATTTACATATCTAAAGTCTGACAGTCCTGAGCTAAGTTCCACCACAGCACCCAAAGATATATTTTGGTACTCCATATTTTTCTAAAACTTTCTTGGATCCTGTGTTGTAATAAATCTGTTTCTCTTAAAAATAAATAATCTTCATGTAAGCAGCCTGAGGTGACCTGTGAAAATGATTTACTATACTCTTGACCAGAAAAACCCTGAAAACTCAGGCAAGTTAAGAAGTTTCAATCTTCATGTTCACCTTGTGAACACCTGTGAAACTGCCCAGGCCATCAAAGGTACCCATATCTGAAAAGCCATCAAGTATCTGAAAGTCATCACTTTAAAAAGCAGTGTGTGCCATTATACCAGTATAATGGTGGAGTTGGTAGGTGTTCCTAGGACAAAGAATGGATCTGGACACAGGATCAGTGACATAAAAAGAATGCTGAATTTTTGCTGCACATGCTTAGAAATGCAGAGAGCAATGCTGAATTTATGGGTTTAAATGTAGTCTCTCTAATCATTGAGCATATCCAGGTGAACAGAAATTACAAAGCTCATGGTCAGATAGGGATTAACTCATAAGTGAGCTCCCCCTGCCTCATTGAAATGATCTTCACTGAAAAGGAACAAATTGTTCCTAAGCCTGAAAATGAGGTTGCACAAAAGAAGAAGATATCCCAGAAGAAACTGAAGAAACAAAACTTATGACAAGGGAATAAATTGAGTGTAAAATAAATGCATAGAAAAGTTAAAAATAAATATTAAAGTAAAAATCCTCTACCCTTTCAAATGTGGCACGGGAGAGCTGAGCAACATTTTGAAAAAGTAGAGTAGTTGTAACCAGGTATGGTTTATTTCTAGGTCTTTTCTGTCTAAGTTCCATTTGTGCCTTTCCCTCTTCTATCTGTATTAAATCTCTTAATAAGGATGCTTCTACTTTCATACAAGGCTCATCTGGTTAAATCAGGGAAATCTCCTTATAAATGTCCTTAGTTTATATCTGCAAAGGTTATTTTTCAACAAAAGATACTTTTACAGTCACCATGGAATTGGATCTGATACAATGGTACTAACCTCAGAAAACACACAGTTGAAGCTCAACTTTTTGCATGTATTCACCCTATAATTGCCATCTTTCCCTTTCTATTCTCTCTCCTTTCTTCACATAGATTCATGTAGAATTGTTAAGGTTTTACATAAAGACCTGCTCTGTTATAGCCAGAGATGGCCCTGAACCATCTGGAGAGAAGTTCTCCAGAATAGCTCTCACAGAATAGTCATGACTTATAAGCCTCTGGAGAGAGTAGGAATCCTGTGTCCCTCAGGTTTCCAAGTGTGTATGCCTGTCCTCTGACTCAAGGAGGAAGCATATTTTAACCCTTTTTAGTCTCTGAAAATAGTGTGACTAGTGAAGCCTGAAGTAGGAAAAGGACTATAAATTTTTAGTGTCTCTCTTAGGTTCATAAAATTTTAGGAATTCTTTGCATGAGAATTGCTTTTCTGGGCACATTTTAGCTTAAAAATTACAAAATTATTAAATTGAGGTAATATTGTTCGGTTCCTGGTGAGCTCCTAAAATGACTGCGCAGCTCACAATATTCTAAAACGGGGGGGGGGGGGGTGTTCAAACTTAGTCTCAGGCAAGTCCTACTGCTCACTCAGGGACCAACCAATCCTGAGCTGAGCTGCCTAGCCTACATCATGGAACGTTAACCAACCACATGACTGTCTATAAAAGATGTCTGACTTCCCTTGCTCGCTGCTGCTTCTTGCTGCTGTTTCCCTACTCCCCCAGAGGCAGCCCAGTAGTTTAATTTTCTCTCTTCCACACAGGTGGTGCCAAAACCCAGGAGAAGAATGACTGGGTTACTTATGACTGGGTTCCTTCTTACCAAACCATGAGGTTGACCATGCAGTCCTCTGACTGTCTTGCCTATGCCGGCTCCTACCACTCACCACATCAGGCCCGAGAGTCTAAGTCCATCTGCTTTCCTCAGTCCCACTCACCCTCTGACAGAGTTTGGGTAAGTGCTCTCCTACAGAGCTGGGGATTTCTGCCTTCTCTCTCTCTCATGCCTCTCTCAGTCTCTCACTCTCCCTCCTTCCTCTACCTTCCTACCTGGAGGTCTTCCCTTCTCTCCAGGGGTGTTGGACTTAGAAGCCATACTGGTATGCGAACATCTTCCCATGCTCTGCTGGGGCCACCCCTTGCTTGTCCTTGGGACACCTTGACAAATGACATGGGTCCGTTTCTCACTCAAAATAGCAATCATGACACTGATGCCTTCCATGGCTGTTGCTTCCCCGGGAAGACATTGAACTCTTCTTCCTAGTCCTGGACTTGGAAGGAATTCCTAGGACTTAGGTGGCTCAGCAGCTCCTAGAGCTTCCCACTGGGTCCCATGCCACGACTTCCTTCTCCCTTTCTTGCCATGGAAGGGTCCCTGTCTCCCATCTTTCTCTCTGCTTTTGTCCTCTTCCAGTGTCTTCCTCACTTTGTTCAGGATGATCTGTTACTGTTCAATCCAATTTTAAGTTTCCTTGCTTCCATCCTTTACTCTAGGATACCTCTCCTCCTCCCGGCTAACTAGTTATGGATTCCCTGGACAGGAAAAAAATCCCTTCCTCTCTTTCCCTCCGGTAACCCTTCTGCTTCTGAACCCAGCCATAGATGTTTAGGTCTCTCTATGACTGCCTGCTTTTAAGGATTTTTCAGAGAAGCATAATCTCTTCTTTATAACCCTATTTTAAACATATTTTTTTTTTTTAAACTCAGGTTTCCCAGGATCTTGCACTTTACTTTAAAGAGTTGCTCTCCCTGTCATGTGACTATCAGCCCACTATGTGTCAACATCCATACAGGCTGTAAACCTGCGTTGCCTCATGACTTTGTCCTAAAGATTCTGTTTGGGTAAATTCTTTTATAAATGAAACTAAGAAAACTCTAGGGGATGCTCTTTCTCCCCATACCATCCCAAAATTCTAATGAATTATTTATTTGTTGGTCATGTGGAAATTGTTCACAGGTGCTCCGATTTGGGCAGGTAAACTTCTTTATCTACCTTGCTACCTTGCTTCAGGGCATTTGAGGCTGCAAACCACTAGGAAAGGTTTTTTTTTTTTTTATTGTTTATTTAATAACCACATGATTAGAAGAAACATTTCATTACAGCATTAACATATTCAATAACAATTTTCAGAGCAAAGATGCATCTCTTTCAAAACTGGCTTTAAAATTTTAGGTTCACAGTTGGATTAATAGTTATACAATATTGAACTCATTATAAATCCTGTAAGACATAAAATTAAATGAGATTTTAACCTTTAAAAAAGATCTCCATTTCATTTTCAAATATACTGTTTCATACAGAAAAACTCACCTTTAATGATATTAACACTTAGATGTTTGCATATGTGTCTTTAATCTCTATGTATCTGATTATTACTAGTCACAGTCAGTTACTTTCTGAGATCCTTGGCACCTGAGCCTGGGTATACAATCATCAGGTAGATTTCAATGTTAATGTGTTTCGCCTCTGCTATTTAACATGAAGCAAATTTTTATGCTTCTTCCTCAAATATAACTATTTTTGATATGTTGATTTTCTATGTGCATTTCGTACAGAGCATCCAAACCATCTTATTCATCTATATACCCACATCCCGAGTGGCACCCTCCCATAATCCCCATCCCCCCTACTGGAGCTCATGTATTTTGTCAGCCCTGTTACTGTCCACTGTGTTGTCAGCGCCTCCAGCTGTTCTCCAGTGCTTGTCCATCTGCTGAATCTATTCAGCCTACCTAGAGTTCCCTGTTTTGAGGAAGATCAGCTCTTCCTCATCTAGCAGCAATCAGTTGCCAATATTCTTAAGATAAGATTGGGGTCTGCTGTTCATTTTCCCCGTTCTATGCTGAGTTACTCTTTGGGAGTCCCTTGGGCCACCCTGGCCAACAACTCAAAGGAAAGTATCTCCTGTCTGGCATTGTTTCTTATTTTGTAGCTTTTAGCTATACACATGGACTCTTAAAGAATTGTACTGATCCCTTTAATCTTTGGTTATATTTTCTTTTGGGTATTTAAGACCATAAGTTGGCCCAGATAAACCAATTTATTTTTCCTCTTAAGGTAATTTGAGGATCTCTTCCTCAGGGTTCACTTGGGCTTGGCAGAAGCCCCTGGCTTCTTTCTTTTAACAGTTCTATCTATGTGAAGATAAGTCAAAGGTCCTGCTGGACCATGGCTGGCTTCACTTGGAAATGTGGAGGAAATGCTTCCTCTGTGTAAACCCTCCCCTTTGTATACTGGACACTGGTTCAAGTCCATTTGCTGGAGTCTCCATGGCCTTCTTGATCAAGAGGACAGGTCATGCACCACAGTTACAGGACTAAGTAGTCCCCTGGGGCTTAGTTGACGTTGGAGGGTAAGGAACAAAAACAATGTCCTTTATGTCCCTGTGACCAAATTAGTATAGGCTTCAAAGTATGGCTGTTAGACATCCACGAAGGTTAGTTCCACCAGTCTGGTACTTTTAATTACCATGTGCTATGTAGATAAAGCTTGGACAAAGACCAAACATTCTCAGATAAACCTTGCATAGACATGGATTATATTCCTTGAGCTAATTGTACATATAATTTGTCAGGAGATTATTTGATTAATATAGCTCCCTCTGTTTTTTTTTTTTTAAACTAGCTAGGCATTAATTATCTCTTGCATTGTCTAATCCTTCCACCATTTTTCCCCATTTAAAATACCCCCCACTTTTTTCATTTCTCCTTTAATAATACCCTTCTTCTATGGCCCCACCTCTCTGGAGCTCCTTTTTTCCCCTTATGTCCAAGTTTCCTTGTATAACCTTCCCTACCCTCTCCCCTTAAAATAACCTCATTTTTATCCATATCATCCTTATTAATGTCTGTTTCTTATTTTCCTTTACCTTTCTGGTTCCTGTAGATATGTCTGGATACATACTCACTTATAAGGATTTGGTACTAAGATCCACATATGAGGGAGAACATATGTTGTTTCTTTGTTTTTTTTTTTTTTTTTCCTGAGTTTGTGTTACTTCAACTTAGTATAACAGTTTCTAGTTCCATCCATTTACCTGCAAATTTCATGATTTCATCTTTCTTTACTGCTGAGTAAAACTCCATTATATAAATGAACCACATTTTCACTATCCATTTGTCAGTTGAGGGATACTTAGGTTGCATCCATCTCTTAGCTGTTCTGAAAAGAGCAGCAACAAATATGGATGTATAAGTGTGCAATAGGATGAGTTCTTTGGGTATATGCCAAGGAATGGTATAACTGGGTCAAATAGTAGGTTCATTTGTAGTTTTTTAACCACACTGCTTTCCATACAAGTTGAACAATTTTGCAATCCCACCAGCAGTGGATGAAAGTTCCCCTTTCCTCACATCCTCTCCAACATTTAGTATCATTTGTTCTCTTGATCTTAGCCAGTCTGACCAGGGTAAGATGAAATCTTAAAGTGGTTTTAAGTTGCATTTCCCTAAGTACTAACACGTTGAACCTTTTAAGCTGCTTCTTTAACAACTTTGTTTCTTCTTTTGAGAACTCTCTGTTCAGTTAGTTCCTTAGCCTGTCTTTTAATTGGGTTACTTCCTTAATTGATTGTTTTTTTAGTTCATTATATATTCTCGATGTTAAACCTCTGTCAGATATGCTGTAGGTGAAGATTTTCTCCCATTATGTGGTTTTTCTTTTCCCTTCCTTGGTTGCTTCTTTTGATGTACAGAAGCCTTTTAGTTTAATGAGGTCCCATTTGTTGATTCTTGACATTGTTTCCTGAGCAACTGATGTTGGGTTTAGAAAATCCTACACCTATATTTTGTAGGTTATTGCCAATTTTTTCTTCTAATAGTTTCAGAGTTTCAGGCTTCATATTGAGGTCTTTGGTCCACTTGGAGCTAACTTTTGTGCAAGGTGAAAGATAGGGGCTTAGTTTCATTCTTCTGCAGGTGGAGATCCAGTTTTGCCAGCAATGTTCTTGGCCCCATTGTCAAATATCAGGTGGCTGAAATTGCATGTACTCATATTTAGGTCCTCAATTTTGTTCCATTGATTTTTGGGTTTATTTTTGTGCCAGTACCATGTTGTTTTTATGGCTATAGCTCTGTAATACAGTATAAAGTCTAGTATAGTAACCCCCTCCAAGCATTGCTCTTAGTGCTCAGGGTTGCTTTGGCTGTCTGATGTCTCTTATACTTCCATATGAATCTTAGGATGGTTGTTTCCAACTCTGTGAAGAATGTCAAGGGGATTTTGATTGGCATTGCATTGAATCTATAAATGGATTTTAGTAGGATCGTCATTTTGACAGTATTGATTCTTCCAATCCATGAGCAAAGGAGGTCCTTCCATCTTCTGATGTCTTCCTCAATCTCTTTCTTTAAAGGTTTTAAATTTTTCATTAAAGAGGTCTTTAATGTCTTTTGACAGGTTATTGCAAGATATTTTGTTTTGCAGCTATTGTGAAATGAAGTGTTTCCATGTACTCTTTCTCTGCTTGCTATTGGTACTTAGATTAATTTTGTAACCTGCCAGTTTACTGAACATGTTAATAATTTCTAGTTTTCTGGTGGAATTTTTGGCATCTCTTAGATATAATTTTATCATCTGAAAAAAGGGATAATTTTATCTCTTATTTTCCAATTTTTACTCCTTTAATTTCCTTCTCTTGTCTTATTGCTCTTGCAAGAGTTTCAAGCACTATGTTAAAAAAGAGTAGGGACAGTGAACAACCTTGCCTGGTTCCTGATTTTAAGGGGAATGTTCCTGGTTTTCCCTCCATTAGAATGATGTTGTTTGTGGGTTTGTGGTATATGGCTTTAATTATGTTGAAGTGTGTTCCCTCCAGTCCAATTCCCTCTAGGACTTTGGACATGAATGCATGTTGAATTTTGTGAAAGGCTTTCTCTGCAGCTATTGAGATGATGATGTGCTTCTTGTCTTTGTGTCCATTTATATGACTTATGACATTTATTGACTTACATATATTGAACCATCCCTGCATCTCAGGAATAAAGCTGACTTGACATGATGGATGATCTTTTTGATGTTTGTCTGTATGCATTTTCTAAGTATTTTGTTGAGAATTTTTGCATCTATATTCATTAAGTGTAGGAAACCTGAATGCCAGGCCCTAGGGTTTGGTGAGCCTAAAACTTTTAGGTCCAGCCTGCATTCTCTGCTAAAGGGAGGGGCACTGAAAACAGTGACTCTGATAATCCTTGTCTTGCAGAACACTGCCAGACTGGCAGGAGAAAGTGGCCTGGTTATAAGTGCAGGTTCCCTGCTCTGTGGGAAAGTGTCTTGGTCAACAACCCTTAGCTCATCTCCTTGTCCTGAAAAAATAACTCAGCTATCACTGGCTAAGAGATTAGGCCAGGTTAAATGTTTACTCTTGAGCTAAAAGCTAAACGTTCACCATGCTTTTAGCTCTAGGAAAGAAAACATTGTGGCCTGTAAATTACCCGATGGGCATTAATAACCTAGAGTAAAAGTTGAAGAATCCTTCTGGTGCCAACTAACAGACTAAATGACCTGTTTCTTTGTACCCTAAATCTTTGTATGTGGCTGCCATATCCCATGTGACTGCTAATTCCTTGGGATGTATAAAAACCATCTGAATTTTAAATAAACTGGTTTGTTGAAAAGACGCAGGTCCCAGGGTCTAAGACTCTGTTGCCTATCAAGTCCCTCTGCCCCAAACTCAGTAGGTACCCCCACTAAGCAAAGCAAACCTGAGTTCTGACAGTTAAGAATATGGATCTCTAGTTTTCTTTTTTGGTTTTATCTTTACCTGGCTTTGGTATTAGACTGATGCTGGCCAAAGAGAAGGAAATTGGGAGTTCTCCCTCTGTTTTTATCATTTTGAACAATTTTTTTGTTGGAGGTCTTCTTTAAATGTCCGGTCGAATTCTGATGTAAATCCATCTGGTCCTGAGCTTTTTTTAGTCTGGAGATTTTGTATTACTTTTTCAATTTCCTTCTGTGTTATGGATCTGCTTAAGATGTTGATCTCTTCTTGTTTTAGTTCTGGTGGTTCCCATGCTTTTAGATACCCATCCATTTCTTTTAGTTTTTCGAATTTAGTAGCATATAGGTTTTTCAAGTATTCCCTTATAATGTTCTGGATCTTTTTGGTATATGTTGTGATGTTTCCCCTTTCATCTCTGATTTTGTTGATTTGAAGGTTCTCTTTTTTTCTTTTGGTTAACTTGGCTAGCAGTCTGTCAATCTTGTTTATCTTTTCTAAAGAACCAGCTCTTGGATTCATTGTTTCTTTGTATTATTTTCTTTGTTTTTATTTCATTAATTTCTGCTCTGATTTTTCTTATATCTTCTTGTCTCGAGGGTTTGTGTTTCATTTGTTGTTGCTTTTTAAGTGTCTTGAGTAGCAATGTTAAGTCATTTGTATTCTTTCCAATTTTTTTAATGTAGACTCTTATAGCTATAAACATCCCTCTAAGGACTGCTTTCAATGTGTCACAGAGGTTTTCTTGTGTTGTATTGTACTTTTCATTTAGTTCCAGGAGTACTTTTATTTCTTTCTTAATTTTTCCTTTGACCCATTCATCATTCAGGAATGTGTTATTTAATCTCTGTGTTCATGTGGTTACCAGGGTTGGTGTTGATTTTAAGTTTTATTGCATTGTGGTCTGATAGAATGCATGGAATTATTTCTATCTTTTTGTATTTGTTGAGGTTTGTTTTGTGCCCCAGTATTTGTTTGATTTTGGAGAAAGTTCCATGGGGTGCTGAGTAGAAAGTATATTCTTTGGTGCTTGGGTGGAATATTCGGTAGATGTCTGTTAGGTTCATTTGATATGTAGTATTGTGTAATTCAGATGCCTTTCTGTTAATTCTCTGTCCTATTGACCTACCTAATAGAGGCAATGGGGTATTGAAGTCTCCTACTATTAATGAGTTGGGATTAATCTGGGTCTTAAACTCCTGTAGTACTGTTTTTATGAAGTTGCATACACCAGAGTTTGGTGAATATATGTTCATGATTGTAATATCTTCTTGGTCAATTGTTCCTTTGATCAGAATGAAGCAGCCTCTTTATCTCTTCTGATTAGCTTTAAAGTCTATTCTGTCAGACATTAGAATTGCAACTCTTGTTTTTTTTTTTAGTATTATTTTCTTGGTATATATTTTTTTCCATCCTTTCATCTTAAGATATTGCCTGTCCTTGAAAAGGAGATGAGCTTCTTGCAGACAACAAAAATATGGGTTTTGTTTCTTAATCTATTCAAGTAGTCTGTGTCTTTTGACTAGGGAGTTCAGTCCATTGATATTTAAAATTATTAATGAAAGATGTGTATTGATTCCTATCATTTTTATTTCTGTTCACATTCTTGGTGTAGCTGTGCATTTCCATAGTTATACCTTTATTAAATTTCTTTCCATAACCCCTTCTTCAGCTCTTTGTATTGCTTCAAGAAATCTCTGAAAGCCTGGTTTTGTTCAAATGGAGTTTTTCAGCCTATTTATGTCATGGAAAATTTTTCTTTCCCCTTTGAGTATAATGGATATTTTGTCTCAGTAAAGTAATCTGGGTTGGTATCTGTGGTCATTTAGAACTAGGAATACTTTGGTCCAGTATCTTCTGGCTTTCCTTGTTTGCACTGAAAAGTCAGCTGTAATTTGGATGGGTTTTCCTTTATATGTAACTTGTTGTTTTTCTTTTGCATCTTTCAGTTGTCTTTCTTTTTTCTGTATGTTTAGTGTCTATACTATGATGTGCCTTAGAGGGCTTCATTTCTGGTCCTGTCTATTTGGTGTTCTATGTGCTTCTTGTATTCATATTGGCATGTCTTTAATTTTGGGAAATTTTCTTCTACAATCCTGTTGAATATCTGGTCCATACCACCATCCTGAGATTCTTCTCCTTCCTCTGTCTATGATGCATATGTTTGGTCTTTTTATGGTGTCACACAATTCTTGCACATTCCATTCTTGTGTTTTCTTAAATTTTTCATAATCTTTGCTTGAGTGGTCTAATTCGTTCACTTTATCTTCCAGTCTTGATATTCTCTTTTCCATTTAATTTCGTATTGAAGAGAATTTCTCCTGTCTTTTCTAATTGGCTTACTGAGTGTTTACTTCCTTCTTCACTTCAGCCTGAATATTCTTCAATATTTCTCTTTTCCAAATTCATTCAGAAGTTTATCCCTAACTTCTTTCAGTTCTTCAATTTCTTTCTTTGTGTTCTTTAAATTCACTGAATTCTTTTACCATGTTTATAATTGCTTTTAGTTCCATGTCCTGTATTATCTCTAGGGGTTCTCATTGTGCTCCTCCATAGGACTGTTGGTACTTGGTGGAAAGGTGAAAAAATGTTAAATTTTATTTAGGAGGATTTGTGTATGAAGATTATGATGGCTCTATACTTACAGAATAGAAAAAAAAAGAGAGAACATCTATGTGATAAAGGTCTGTGTAATGTTTGTTATGCTATATAAAGGATAAGACAGAAATTATGTATAGATAACTTTAAAATTTCTTAGAAATTATGAATAATCTTTAAAAAGTCATAGTTTGATCAACTAGTTTAAGGAGAAAAATATGTGTCTAGTCAAGGTTTATCTGAGAATCTTTTGTTTTTGCCCAAGCTTTAACTACATATTTCATGATAATTATAAGTACCAGATTGATGTAACTAACTTTCTTGGGTGTTTAATAGACATACTTTCAGGCCTTTGCTAATCCGGTCAGAGGGAATTTAAGGGACAGTTTTAGTTCCTTGCCCTCCTAGATCAATTAAGTTCCAGGGGACTATGGAGCATCTCTTAAAATGTCCTGTGAGTCACTTGTCCTCTTGCTCAGTGAGGCCATGGAGACCCTGCCAGATGGACTTGAACCATTGTCCAGTCTACAAAGAGGAGGGTCAATTCAGAGGAAGCATTTCCTCCATGCTTCCAAGTGAAGCCAGCCATGGTCAAGCAGGACCTTTGACTTATGTTAATATAGACGGAACTGGTAAAAGAAAGGCCTAAGGAACAAGGGGCTCCTCCCAAACCCATGTGACCCCTGTGGATGAGATCCTAAACTGACCTTAAGTGTAAAAGTAAATTGGTTTATTTGGGCCAATCTCATAGTCATAAATACCCAGAAGAATAATATAACTAAAGAGTTAAATGATTGGTATATTTCTTTAAGAGTCCAAATGATTGAACATCCCAGACATTAGACTTAAGTTCATATAAGATACTATTTACACACTCTCACTAATGATTTGTTCTTAATAAGAAATGCTGAACACCTGCACCACCGGCTAACTCTCCTAGCCTGCACTACTATCCTTAGACCTCTTCGGGTAAGTCTACAGCACAGCCCTCCGCGCCAGGACTCCCTAAGCCACATTCACCCTTCCACCCCCCCAGCCCCCCCTGCCGTTTTATACTCCTAGTTTGGGACCTGCGCCATTCCTATTCTTGGGGCCCCAGACACCTGGGGAACCAATACTGCTTCCTGATCCTTCTCACCCAGACCAACTCAGTCCCTTTCTTGGGCCCCAGGAGCACTGCTTCTGGTGCTGGCCCTGCCCTCACCTCTCTCTGCTTCCCTGGGCCTGCAACACCCACCAGCCTCTTTCTGGGGCTGACAGCCTCTTTCTGGGGCTCCGAGGCTTACCTTTCCTCTCCCTGATCCTTTGCATCCAGTACAACCCAGCTACTCAATCCACTCCCTGGGAAATCTTGGGGCTTCTTCCCTCCCCATCTGCCTTTGCATTCCTGCATGGTG
>NW_008353213.1:462631-464104 GCF_000622305.1 Nannospalax galili | reverse complement strand
GGAACAGCTGACCCTCCTGGAACAGGGACCTCTGGCTGACTAGATTTACCAGAAGGGCAGACAGGGGGGAATGGATGAGGGTGCGGACAGCACAGTGGACAGTGACAGGGATGGCAGAGTATGGAGCGTCTAGTGGTCGAGGAAGGCTGTCTATCTGACGAGTTTGTATTCACGCTCAGATGCTGAGGAGCTCAGAAGGAGGGTGACTGTGACCAGTGATAGTCATGTATATAGAGATTAGAAATGCATGTGAAAACATCTCAATGTCAATTGCCTTGGAATGAATTCTTCTGTATGAAACTGTGTGTTTTGACAATGAAGTGAAGATCTTTTTTTTAACATTGGAACCTCAATTAAAAAAAATTAAATAAAATATATTGTATGAAAAAAAATAATCATTAAAAAAAAAAAAAAAAAGAAATGCTGCACAGGTACCAGAGTTTAAATCCTGGTCTTATCAACTCTGAAGTCCCTACCTGCAACCAAAAGAAAAAAGACCTATACTTATCTAAAAATTAAATCATGGCTAAATTTCTTCTTTTTCCCTGTCTAGAGGTCATTTGGGAGGGAAATTGCCCCCGCCTGCGGGGACCCTGTACAGGTAAAGCTCGAGGGGGTCCACTCCCTGAAAGGAAAAACGGGCGAGAAAGAGGAGACGGAGCCCAAGCAAGTCCACTTGTCAAGGGCCACTTTATTGAACTGCAAGCTTTCCTTATATACAGTTTGTATTTAGAAGGGCTTAAGGGAGTTGGTCAAAAAGGTTACAGCATTCTTATGGGTATGGGAGGGGGACTGAGCAATTCAGTAACGTGACTGACTGCCAGGTGTTCCAAGAGATTACTGCATGACTCATTTTTTCGAGAACTGTTTGCAAGAGGAAGAGAAAGATAACCTTGCCATAAATTCTTTCTCAAGGTTACTTGTGCAAGCAGAATTTCCTGCTTAAGGCAACTGTTTGTAGAGCTATTTTATATTTTTTGGTAATGATTGTTGTTTCTCCAGCTCCCGACAGTCGTGTCACCTGCACCCTCTGACTTGCAGATGGTGGTGTCACCTGCCCCCTCGGAAGTGCACAATGTCGTGTCACCTGCCCCCTCTGACGTACAGATTATCGTGTCACCTGCACCCTCTGATGTGCAGATGGTCGTGTCACCTGCTCGCTATGACGTGCAGATGGTCGTGTCAGCTGCCCACTCTGTCGTGTACATGGTCGTGTCACCTGTCCACTCTGCGGTGCAGGTGGTCATGTCACCTGGCCCCTCTGACATGCGGATGTTGATGTCACATACCCCCTCTGACGTGCAGATGGTCATATCACCTGCCCCCTCTGAAGTGCAGATGGTCTTGTCAACTGCCCCCTCTGACGTGCAGATGGTTGTTTCATCTGCCACTCTGACGTGCAGATGGTAGTGTCACCTGCCCATCTGACGTGCAGATGGTCATGTCACCTGACCCCTGTGACGTGCAGATGGT
>NW_008353213.1:458444-460565 GCF_000622305.1 Nannospalax galili | reverse complement strand
TGAGAAGCAATTGCTTAGTGGGAGAAAAATAATCAATAGTTTGTTGAGAAATGGCCTCCTCCACTAGGGCAAGAGCCTTAGAAGCCTCTGGTGTAAATTGACGGGGAGAGGTGGGGTCAGCACTTCCCTTGAGTATATCAAAGAGTGGTTTTAATTCTCCTGTGGTTAGTTTTAAGTAAGGCCGGAGCCAATTAATATCTCCTAAAAGGCGTTGGAAATCATTAAGTGTTTGGAGGGAATTTTTCTGAAGTTGTATTTTTTGAGAAACTATTTTATGAGGGAAAAGCTTGAAACCCAAAAAGAGCTGGGGAGGATTTAGTTGAATTTTATCTGGGGCGACTTGGAGACCCTGTTGGTGAAAGGCATGAATTAACTGCTGAGCAGCTGAGTATACTAGTTTAAGCTCGGGTCCTGCTAAGAGAACATCATCCATGTAATGGATAATATAAAGGGATGGGTATTGGAGCCGGAAAGGATCAACAATTTGAGCAACAAATTTTTGGCAAAGAGTGGGGCTATTAGCCATGCCTTGAGGTAGTACCCTCCATTGAAAATGAGGCATAGGTCCAATGAAATTAACAATGGGTAAACTGAAAGCAAAGCGTTTGCAATCCTCTGGATGGAGCGGAATAGAAAAAAAGCAATCCTTAATATCTATTATTACTTTATAGTATCCCTTGGGAATAGATACGGGGATGGTAGGCCAGGTTGCAAAGCTCCCATGGGAACCATAGTTTTATTAATTTCTCTAAGATCTTGTAAAAGCCTCCATTTTCCAGACCTTTTCTTAATTACAAAGATGGGTGTATTCCAGGGCGAGGTGGAGGGTTCAATATGTTCAGCGGCCAGCTGTTCCTGCACTAACTGCAAGGCCGCAGTGGCTTTAACTGTAGGGAGGGGCCATTGATCAACCCAGACAGGGTTATCATTTTTCCACATAATTTTGTCTGCCTACTGTGCAGGGGGTGCAGTGGCCCTTAGGAAAAATTTTTGTAGCCTATTCTGAGGCGATTATCCTTGGGAGAGGGAATAATTGGTTGGATAATTCTCTGTTTATATTTTCCCAGACCTTTTCCTGGTTGATATCCTTGGCGGAGCATTTGCTGAGTGACAACCTCATTTGGGCTGCACATAATTACCCCCAACTGATTTAGTATATCTCGACCCCAGAGATTTACTGGGAGGGTTTCAACTACAAAAGGTTGAACAGTGCCTGAATGACCTTCTGAGTCTGACCATGTTAATATCTTAGAGCTCTGGAGGGTATATCTTGAGTGTCCTATGCCCTGTAAATGTGTGATGGAGGGTTGAAGAGGCCAACTTGAAGGCCAGTGGTTTTTAGAGAGAACAGTAACATCTGCCCCAGTGTCTAAAATACCTAAGAACCATTTATTATCCAATTTTAATTTTAGTGTGGGTCAGTCTTGGGTAATGGCCTGGACCCAATAGGCATCAGAGGAGCCTGGTTTGGAGGCACCACGGGACTCTCTAAAGGATGGATACTGGCTATCTAAAGGGAGCGGAAGGACTTGTGCAATGCGTTGTCCCTTTTTGATAGTGACTGGTCCTAATGTTGAATTGGCCAAAATTTGTATTTCTCCTGTGTAATCATTGTCAACTATGGAAGGATAAATGGTGAGGCCCTGAATTATAGAGGAGGCCCATCCTATAATGAAGAAAAACATTTGAGGAGGAGGGGGGCCAAATACGCCGGTGGCCACAACCTGTGTTCCATCCTCAGGGCTCAATATTGTATCGGAGGAGGCACACAAGTCCAGTCCGGCGCTTCCTGGTGTGGCTCGCTGGAGGGAGGGGGATTGGTTAGGCCCAGGACAGGGTTGTGAGTAGTCTCCAGGGCTGGCTGGAAGCTGATAGTTTTCGGGGCCCCCTGAAGAGGGCCCCTCCAGCAGTTTCCCTGGACGGGATGAAGAAGATTGCCGGAGATGTCCATCTTAGAGCAACATTGACTAGCCCAATGTCTCCCCTTTTTACAACGAGGACAGACCATATTAGGCATATTGTCAGGGGGAGTAGGGGTCCCTCCTACTTTCTGAGTCTCAGTACAATTTTTTGCAAAATGCCCAGGTTGTCCGCACTTAAAACATTTTTTAGGGAGGGTGG
>NW_008353213.1:434176-457848 GCF_000622305.1 Nannospalax galili | reverse complement strand
GGACTACTCTTTCTCTGAGGGAGGCCTTCAAGTCCCTAATAAAAATAGCCTCCTTAGACAGTTGCTGGCCCATTTTTTGAGACAGAGACCACTTACTTACCTCAGATCAGCAGCTCCTCATGAGCAGTGAGAGTGCAGATCAAATGACTGCGATCCGGTGCAGTTCCTTTCACTTTGTCGGAGGCCGTCCTCAAACGCGTACCCGGGTCTGTCTTCAACTGTCTCTGTCTGACGAGGGTCCATACCTCGAGCCCCACGTTTAGGCGCCACTTGCCCCAGCCTGCGGGGACCCTGTACAGGTAAAGCTCGAGGGGGACCACTCCCTGAAAGGAAAAACGGGCGAGAAAGAGGAGACGGAGCCCAAGCAAGTCCACTTGTCAAGGGTCGCTTTATTGTATTGCAAGCTTTCCTTATATACAGTTTGTATTTAGAAGGGGTTGAAGAAGTTGGTCAAAGGTTACAGCATTTTTATGGGTATGGGGTGGGGGAACTGAGCAATTCAGCAATGTGACTGACCACCAGGTGTTCCAAGAGATTACTGCATGACTTATCTTTTCCGAGAACTGTTTGCAAGGGGAAGAGAAAGATAACCTTGCCATAAATTCTTTCTCAAGGTTACTAGTGCAGGCAGAATGTCCTGCTTAAGTAGTCAACTGTTTGTAGAGCCATATTATATTTTTTGGTAATGAATGTTGTTTTTCCAGCTCCCGACAGGAAATCACAATGTGATTCTAGTTATTTCAACAACTATCAAAGTTCATGAAAAGTGGATATTCAGTCCATCCATGCCATCCAAAAGAAAAATGAGGAGAAACCCAGTAGATGGATGGTCTTGGAAAACAACATCAAGAAACTGTGTTGAAAATTTACCCTGTTCTGACTTCTCCTGGTTCCCTGCCTAGAGTTTGTGCCTAATGCTTCTTGCCTTACTTCTCCTTCCCCTCCTCAACCCACTGATAGCCATCCTCCTCATGATAATGATCATTCCATGCCTTTAAATATTTTTCAGGACAGAATCAATGAGATGTCCCAATGATCAGTGAGTCAGATGCTTTCAACTGAATTCCCTCAGGTCTTCTACCACCACCTTCCCACCTAACCCCACACTCCAGACCAATGTTCCAGCCTTCTGAAACCACCCACCTCTTTGAAGACATCCCTGTCTGTGAAGTAACTAAAGAAAGCTTACTGTAGTCCCTTAGCTTCAATAAAGACCAGAATGTTAGGCTTCTTGCAGGTTCCTAAAATAGTGACACAGCTTACAATATTATAAAATGGGGATTTGAACTTAGCCTCAGGCAAGTTCCACTGGGGACCAACCAGTCCTGAGCTGAACTGCCTAGAGTACATCATGGAAAGTTACCCAACCACATGACTGCCTACAAAAGATGTCTGATTTCCCCTGCTTGCTGCTGCTTCTTCCTTTCTTGCTGCTGCTTCCCTGCTGCCCCAGATGTAGCCCAGTGATGTTTGTTCTCAAATATGCTGCTGCCCCTCACCCCTGCCCATGAAGTTGCCTGGTCGGTGGTCTTTGCCATGTCCTCTTCCATACATATATGATCACTGTAGCTAAAGAATATCTTGCAAACAAATCTTCCTAATCTTATGTGGCTAGCCTGGTGTCTTGCTAATGTAGAAATAACCATCAAGTATAAGTAACAGAGTGCTCCTTTGCATTTATAACAAACTGCCTATGATGTAAATGAGGTCACTGGCTTTTGAATAAATTTTGAGGAGTAGCTCTTTTGCCTAATAAAAATGTATTAATAAAAATGTTTCCATCTTTGTTTGTTTTTAATCAATCTATGCTTTACTGTCAAAAGTTTTCAGTGTATTTATTATATTTCCTCATTCTCTAATATTTGAATTAATAATTTGTTTACTACATGTGAAACTTACCAATAATACTTTAAAAAACTTGCAATCATATTATGAATCGATTCCCTATGTCCTGGTTACCTTCTGTTGTCAACTTGACAAAGCTCAGTGTCGGGAGCTGGAGAAACAACATTCATTACCAAAAAATATAATATGGCTCTACAAACAGTTGACTTAAGCGGGACATTCTGCCTGCACTAGTAACCTTGAGAAAGAATTTATGGCAAGACTTTAAAAAACTTGCAATCATATTATGAATCGATTCCCTATGTCCTGGTTACCTTCTGTTGTCAACTTGACAAAGCTCAGTGTCGGGAGCTGGAGAAACAACATTCATTACCAAAAAATATAATATGGCTCTACAAACAGTTGACTTAAGCGGGACATTCTGCCTGCACTAGTAACCTTGAGAAAGAATTTATGGCAAGGTTATCTTTCTCTTCCTCTTGCAAACAGTTCTTGAAAAGATAAGTCATGCAGTAATCTCTTGGAACACCTGGCGGTCAGTCACATTGCTGAATTGCTCAGTCCCCCACCCCATACCCATAAGAATGCTGTAACCTTTGACCAACTTCTTCAACCCCTTCTAAATACAAACTCTATATAAGGAAAGCTTGCAATACAATAAAGCGACCCTTGACAAGTGGACTTGCTTGGGCTCCGTCTCCTCTTTCTCGCTCGTTTTCCCTTTCAGGGAGTGGTCCCCCTCGAGCTTTACCTGTACAGGGTCCCTGCAGGCGGGGGCAGCTCAGAGTCATTTGAGAGTCTCCTTTGGAAAACTCCCCAGATCAGACTGACCCTTAGGCATGCCCATGAATAGTTTCCTGATTTTTGATTGATGTGGGAGGGCCCAACTCACGATGGGCAGTACCATCCCTGGGCTGGTGGTCCTGGGTTGTAAAAGAAATCTATTTTAACAAGACGTGGTAGCACACACCTTTAATCCCACCTTTCGTAGACACAGGCAGGCAGATCTCTGTGAGATGGTGGCCAGACTGGTTTACATACTGAGTTCGACACTGGCTAGGGCTACAGGAAGACAGTGTCTAAAGCACAGAACAGAGCAAAACAAAATCTAGCTGAGTGTGAGCCTGGGTAAGCCAGCAAGGAACATTCTCCATGGTTTGTTCTTTATTTCTTTGACTGTGAGTAAGTTTCTGCTTTGAGTTTACTCAATAATAGATTGTGACCTGGGAAATGCAAAGCAAATGATCCCTTTTCATTCCTCATATTGCTCTTGGTCAGTATTGTTTATCACAACAATAAAAAGGAAACTAGAACACCTTACCATGAATATTCTGAAAATTCAGCAATAGGGACCATACTGTGAGGTGTATTAGCAACACCACAAGACAATGCTGGGTTGCCTGAGCACAGCATGACTAAACCGTCTATAGTTTTAGTGGCAGGAAGCCTTGCATTCTATGGTAGCACCAGAGAATCCTATTTTCAAAGATTTAATTTTCATTAATACAAGAACACCCAAGGGAGTTGAGAAATATTATTTGTGCTCTGTTTTCCTGAGTTAAAACCACCCCTGCTCAAATTTACATTGACTTCTATTTTTCCCTATGCATCACAAGTGTATTACATTCACATGCCTCAGGCATAAAAACTTCTGTTCTTAAGAATTCATGGGCAACGTGGTCATGTCTGAACCATTATCCTGAGGAGGTGGATAGCTACATGTCTCTAGGTCCCTCACCCAAATCTCCCAGTGATCTTGGAAACATGGCCACATCTGAGAGATGCTGTCAGCAGGAGAAGGCACCTGGAAGAACAGCTGGGGCAGCCAAATCTTACACTTCTGCTTCTTGGTGTAGTTTTTATTGTGACTTGTACCACTGGGTAAGGATTATAACCTTGCTGACAGTAATAAGTTGCATCTTCAGACTGCACACTGCTAATAATGAGGAAATAATTTGTCCCCGACCCACTGCTCCTGAACCTCAACGAAACTCCTAGTTTCAAAGTGGTTGTATCATAGATCAGGAATCGAGGAGCTTCCTCTGATTTCTGCTGGTACCAGCTTAAGTAACTTTTTTTTTTTAATTTTAATTTTTATTTATTTAATCATTTGTTTATTTATTTATTTGGCTTTTTGAGACAGGGTTTCCCTGTACCTCCAGGTGTCCTGGGCCTCACTATATAGACCTATGCTTATATAATCTTTTACTCATTATAAACTCTATAAGACATAAAATTAAATGAGGTTCCAACATTTAAAAAAGATCTCCACTTTGTTGTCAAAACACACAGTTTCATACAGAAAAAATTCATTCCAAGGCTATTGACATTGAGACGTTTTCACATGCATTTCTAATCTCTATATACATGACTATCACTCACTAGCTTTGCAAAAGATCGTGATTGTGTCTCCTAGAGAAGCAGACTGCAAGGATGGAGCTTGGGTCAACTGGATGTCACATCTGATACCTAAAATAGGGATTTTAAAAACAAATGTCCATAAAATTAATAATATTAATCACAGGATTTTTCTCAGAGAAGAAGCACTGACCCCCATGATGTGAAAAAAATTCCAATGCCTTACCTGGAAGCCAGAGCATCAACAGCCCCAGGAACTGAATAAGAACACTCTTGCCCATTCTGTCTTGATTGGACCTGACTCTTCCTCAGGGTATGAACAACCTTGCATGAAATACTCAGAGAAATGGCGTGTGCTCTAACCATATGCAAATCAAAAGGACTCCTGAGAGATATGCACAGATAAAGAATGGTTTATCTCCACTACTCTGGAACAGCTCAGTGCCCCTAAGGGTCCTGATTCTTACAGCAGCAGTATACATTTTCCAGCAGAGAATGTGCTTCTCCTTGGAGGCTAAAGGACAACATCTATCTATTGTTTATGTATAGTGTGCTATCTTTATTTCTTCCAGATTCAGTATTTCCTTGTCTGTCTCCATTCCACAATCCTAGAAACTGCAACAAATTTTGCAAGATTTTTTTATTTGGCACAATTTAGTAATACACAGATCACCACTGGTTCTTCTTTCTACAATTCCCACAAATCCTTAGTGATAAGTTGAAGATCAAATTAAAATCTTGGGCAGCATTTTTTATAAAGGAGGGATAGATATTGATACAGGAATATTGGAGTGACTTAGAGACCAAATACTTTCTCAAGAATCTAGGTTTCCAGAAACTTGATGGTCACAAAACTCACCCTGAGACAGTGGCTTTTGAATTCTGTCTCCCTAATTCAAAGAATTAAATTGACAAACCAAAATTGGTAAGTTTATTAGAGAATTTTATTACAGATCTGTAGGTTGGAGCTAAATGGGGAGAGACAGAAAGAGCAAAACTCCTGCATAGTAGGAGGGGTCCATTGAAATAGGATGTGCTTAGGCTCCTGTCAGACTCCTAAAATGGTGGTGTAGCTAGCAATATTCTAAAAGGGCAGGTCCAAATTTAGCCCCATGCAAGTCCTGCTGCTCACTGGATGACCAACCAATCCTGACATGAACTACCTAGTCTAAGTTAGGGAAAGTTACCCAACCACCTGACTGCCTATAAAAAAATGTCAGATTTCCCTGATCACTGCTGTTTCTGTGCTGCTGTTTCCCTGCTTCCTCAGAGGTAGCCCAGGGGTCTGTTTGCTCTCAAACTGCTGTGCTCCCCCAGTGGAGTTGCCTGGTCAGTGGTACTCACCCTGTCCTCTTCCATACATATAGTACTTGAAACCCAAGAGAGGAATACTGGTTATTTATGATTCCCTGTTACTAAACCATGTTGCTGACCGTGCAATCCTGCCCATAGGCTCCCACCACTCACCACATCAGGCCCAAGGTTATGAGTCCATCTGCTTTCCTCAGTGCCACTCACCCCTGACAGAGTTTGGATAAGTGCTTTCCTGAAGAGAAGTGCTCTCTCTCTCTCTCTCTCTCTCTTCCCCCCTATTTCTCCCCATGTCCCTCTCCTCTGGGTCTTGCGCTCTCCTTCCTTCCTCTACCTTCATGCCTGGAGGTCTTCTCCTTTCTCCAGAGGTGTTAGAATCAGAAGCCATACTGGTGTACTGGTGTGCTGAACATCTTCCTACACTCTCGTAACCCTTGTTCTGTCTGAACCCAGGCACAGATGTTTAGGTCTTTGCAAGTCTGCCTTTTTTTGTAGATTTTTCAGAGAAGTATAATTTCTTTTCTTTACACACCTTTTTTTTTTTTTTTTCGTCTTTTTGAGACAGGGTCTCCCTGTACTGCCAGCTGTCCTGGAACTCACTATGTAGACCAGGCTGGCCTCGAACCCACAAAGATCCGCTTGCCTCTACCTCTCAAGTGCTGGGATTAAAGGCGAGTGCCACCATGCCCGGCCCTATATACCTTTTTAAACATGCTTTCATTAACACTTTAGGTTGCCCAGCGTCCTAAATTTTCTCTGAAGCTTTTCTCTCCCTGCCATGTGGCTGTCAATACACCACGTGTCTGACCTGCATTCAGGCTGTAAATCTGCATTGCCTCATGGCTTTCTCCTAATGCTTCAGTTGGGTAAATTCTTTGATGAAACTGAAAACCCTTCAGGGGGCACTCTTTCTCCCTGTACTCTCTTGGCGACCACTAATGACCCCCAAATTCTAATAACTTATTTATTTGTTGGCCATATGGAAATATTTTACAGGTATTTGAATTCAGCAGGTGAATTTTTCCCTAACTGGCTCTCTTGCCTCAGGGCATTTGCGGCTGCAAGCCACTTGCCAAGGTTTTAAAAGCCATTCTTTTTCCTGAACTTTTTTTGGAGGGAAGAGAAAATCGTCAGAGGGGCGCCAAGCAAGCAGTGCTGAGATTGTGGATTCGAGGCAGCTGCTTTTCTAACTAGATCTAAGCATTTTAAATTTCAGTGTACATGGAAAGTCATCAGGCCGTGCTCTGGCAAGGCATACGCTCTCGGGACTGGAGAGATGGCTCAGAGGTTAAGAACACGGGTTGTTCTTGCAGAAGACCCAGGTTCGAATCCCAGCACCCACATGGCAGGTTACAACCGTCCGTAACTCCGGGTGCATTGCATGACATGGGTGCAGTCACGTACACATACACATTAAAAAAAAAAAAAAAAAAAAAAAAGACATGCTGTTAGTACAATGACCCAGTGATTTATGTGCTGGACATAGCTCCCTATTTTTTGTGCTGGCTTCATGTGTTTCTGTTCCAGCAGCAGCCTGTATCTAGGAATAAAGAGATCCAGAGGACAATGCTTTAAATTCACAGCTGCTGGCTGGTGAGAGACATGGTCTCACTTCCTTGTTTCTAGACCTTGGATTCCTTTGCTTTGCTTTTCTATTTGGAGCCTATATATCTGACTTATCTGGGTGCTTTCAAAAGTTAAAGGGTTGCTGTCCACATTTAATCTGTGAAGCATGTGAATCCAATGGGATGTGTATCCTGATTGGTTATGGGCTTATTTTATCATGGAGCTGAGCTCCCTAAGTGACCACGTGGCCAGACTGCCATCATGGCTGCTGACCTCACCAAGAGGAAGGCAACCATGTGACCTGGTCTCCATCTTGGTTGATGACATGATCAATATGGGGACAGCCACATGGCTTGGTATCCATCTTTGAAAGAAACATTTTCAAAATGGTGTTGACTCATGTGACCTTGCCACCATCTTAATTCAACCACAAGACATAATTCAAAATGACAAAACCCAGAAATTTACCAGTACTACTGAGCTATAGAGGTTCATGATTACTTAGTAATTCCCTGGACTGCAGGCATTCAATCATGTGTCCTAATCCAACAGTCTCTATTGCCTTGCAGCAAGGTCAATGCATTTTTATGTCAGACTAAGGAGGTAATATCAGAGCTCCACAATGGCAGTTTAAATTTTAACATTATTTTAACCTCTTTCTAAATGGGATGATTTTCAGAACTATGTAGATTTTATTTATTCTTGTCTTAAAGGGCTAATGTTTCCTTTTTTACTTTCCTATATCCTTTGATTTATATTATGTTAATAACATAACTTTGCTGGGTTTCATATGTAAAGGCATCTCCCTCTATAAGAAACATTAAATATTATTCTTCTCTTTCAAAATTTATAAAACTTAGAACTTGGTTTATGGCAAGAAATTCTAATCTTGTAATCCTACCACACCTTATAAGACTTTTGTTAAACGGAAGGCCCTGCTGCATCCCTGAACCTGATAGCCTAGAACAGCTGAGCTCTTCCTTCTTTAGCAGATTCCTGTAAACCTCATTATGCAAAAGGAACATCTGCCTTGCCAAGTTACTTTGCTTTGCCCATGTGTTCCTTGTGAGGTACTGATAGTATTCTTAGACTGATAGGGTTTTATTAACACCCTTTAGATATTTGGCTCTTAAAAGGAAAAGAAATGCTATCTTAAATCTACTTAAACCTTTCTTTTAGGTCACTAAGCCTTTTACCTATTAAAGAGCTAGAATATAAGCTTTCTGTCTTCTCAAACTCTTTGGTGCACTTCAATTTTATGTAATTGTGTTATGTGTGTCCATGATAATTGTTTTCATGTATTGTTTGTGGCAAGACAACTTTTGAACTGTGGCCATTTTAGGTTTTTCTTCTTTCTCATTTTTTATTGTGTACAAGAAATTTTATTTTGAGCATGCCTAATCAAAATACTCGAGTACAAATTTATAAATATTTTGACAATAAATTCAAAATAAGTACCCTAAATAGGTACCTAAATAGGTACCTTACAAACAGGTACCCTCATTATTTTAAAATCTATTAAAGTGTCTCCAGATTTATTAAGTGTTTCACAAAACTTTCAGATGCTAATTGCATATACAAACAGCATCTAAGTCAGTTGTGTAAAATCCCAGTTGTTAAATACCAGTTTTGGTTTTAGTTTGCTTTCAAGATGTTTTAAGGTATTCATTTTGTTTGTCTACTTCAAAGGTATTTTGCTTTAAAAATAACAAAAACCGTATTTTCAACAGTGTAATTACAAAATAATAGTTACTAAAATCTATTTTATAAATAACTAGATATGTATAAATTGTCAACCTGAGTTTATATATCATAAAATTAATTTACTTGGCATCACATTGACTTCTAGAAAAATCTCATAAATTAAAACTGTTAAATTAACAGAGATATTTTTTCAGGTCAAAATGTTATCTGTGTACAACATGGTCCCTATTACTCAAATATATAAATTAATTTTAAGTACATTTCTCTATATAAATATCTGTATATATATGTGTATATATATACACATATATACGTATGAGGTAAAATATTAATTGCTTGGTAAATTCTCACAACAAATGGTAAATTTGTTTATAAATGTTGTTGAGAAAGTTTATTGAAGATCAGAGCAGGGTTTTAGCACAGTTTTCCTTAAGTGCTTGTACTGGAAGTTGTGAAATTCAATTTGATAATATTTTACTATGTAACAATTGCTTCTCTCTACCAGTGTTTACATTCCTTTAAAACCTAAAGCAAAGTTTTAATACACCATTCTCTGAACTACATAAAGTAAAAAGATAATCAATGATTTTGTGTTTTCTGTAATATTTATCTGTGAACGGAAAGCACTTATAAAGCACAGTGTGTATATGAGTAATATTAACTCATTATGTTATCATATGTATGTAACTTGGATTCCATGTTCTTTTAGTAAGATGATGCTGTATAACACTCTTCTGAGCCAAATAATTGCCTTTTTCATGACTTCAGCTCTTCTACTTGCTAACGATCATGGCAATTGGGCTTGTTTACAGTTGTATTCCTTCATTAAAGAAGGGTAAGCAGCGTCATTGGACCCTCACCTGAGTATCTAGCGATTCTTCCCAGTCAGCAGTATATAATTCTGCACTAATTGCAAATGATCTCCTGAATTTGGGGAGGACTAATGTATGTAATCTGGGGAAGGATAAAAAGAGAAGGCTTAGTCCATGAGGGTACAGAAAAATCAATGTCCATAATGGGTAAAGATTTTCCAGTGCAACTACTGTCAGGTCACCCATGTACCTCAGTAATCTCTCAGTCATCTCTGCGAATAAACTCTGTAAATTAATTGGTTCTCCATTTTAATGTAATCAAATATTGGTTTGACACTGGAACCTTAGAAACGGGATAAACATTCCTCAGTATCCCCAGGAAGAAAATTTTCACAACAGATTGAAAGTTGTTAATGTTATTATGTCTCATGATAATAAAAAAGAAAATGGGAAAATGAAAAACATGTTATATTTTATTTAGAAGGATTTGTGTATGAACATTATGATGACTCTATATTTTGAGAATAGAAAAAAAAAGAAAAGAATACAGCTATGTAAGTGATAGAGAGCAATAAAGGTCTGTGTATTTTTGTTATGATATATAAAGGATAAGACAGAAATTATGTATCAATAACTTTAAAATTTCTAAGGTCGTAGTTTAATCAACTAGTTTAAGGAACAAAATATGCGTCTAGTCAAGGTTTACCTGAGAATGTTTCATTTTTGCCCTCGCTCTATCTACATATTGCACGGTCATGAAAAGTACCAGATTGGTGTAACTAAACTTCTTAGGTGTTTAATAGCCATACTTTCAGTCCTGTACTAATCTGGTCAGAGGGACTCAAAGGACAGTTTTTGTTCCTTGACCTCTAAGGTCGTAAGTTCCAGGAGACAATGAAGGATCTCTTGAAATGTCCTGTATCCATGATGAGCCACCTGTCTTGTTCATGGAGGCCATGGAGACCCCACCAGATGGACTTAAGCCAATATCCAGTCTACTAATAGGAGGATCAACATGAAGGAACATTTCCCTCCATGCTCCAGGTGAAGGCAGCAGGACCTTTGGCTTATCTTTATATAGATGAAACTGGTAAAAGAAAGCCCTAAGGAGCCAAGGGCTCCTCTCAAGCCCATGTGGCCCCTGAGGACCTCAACTGACCTTAAGAGTAAAATTAAATTTGTTTATTTGGGCCAACTGCATGGTCTTAAATACCTGAAAGGAAAACATAATCAAAGAGTTAAATCATTGGTATATTTCTTTAAGAGTCCAAAGGAGTGAACATCCTAGACATTAGGCTTAAGTTCATATAAGATGCTATTTAGCACTTTTCTCACTAATGATTTGTTCTTAATAAGAAAATGCTGCTCAGGTGTCAGATTTCAATTCCTGGTCTAGTCAACTCTGAAGTCCAAAAGAAAAAAAAAATCTATTCTTATCTACAAATTAAATGATGTCTAAGTTTCTTCTCTCTCCCTGTCTAGAGGTCTTTTGGGAGGGAATTCACACTGCAATTCTAGTCACGCCAACAACTATCAAAATGAGTGAAAAGCTAATCTTCAGTCCAGCCATGGCAACCAAAAGGAAAATGAGGAGAAACCCAGGAGATGGATACTTTTGGAAGCCCTCATCAAGAATCTGAGTTGAAAATTCACCCTGTTCTGACTTTTCCAGGTTCCCTGCCTAGAATTTTTGCCTAACTACTCTTGTCTTTACTTCTCCTTCCCCTCCTCAGCCCACTAATATCCATTGTCCTTGGAATATTCATTGTTCCATGTTTTTTAAATTTCTTTCAGGACAGACTCAATGAGATGACATGACAGCCAGTGAACCAGATGTTCTTAACTTATTTCCCTCAGGTCTCCTACCACCACCTGCCCTCCTAACCCTGAACTCTATACTGATGTTCCAGCCCTTTGAGACCATCCCCCTCTTCACCAATATCCCTGTCTAGCAGGAAGTAGCTAAAGATGGACCACCATTGCCCCTTATCATTAACAAAAGGCTGGAATGCTAGATTCCTGGCAGGCTCCTAAAATAGCAGCACAGCTCACAATATTCCAAATTGGCAAGTTCGAATTTAGCCCCAGGCAATCCTGCTGCTCCCTGGTGGACCAAGCAATCATGAGATGAAATGCCTAGCCTACATCCTGAAAAGTTACCCAACCACGTGACTGTCTATATAAGATGTTTGACTTACCCTGCTTGCTCCTGTTTCTGTACTGCTGTTTACCTGCTCCTCAAGAGACAGCCCAGCTCTCTGTTTGCTCTCAAATAAACTGCTGCCCCCTCCCCAATGGAGTTGCCTGGTCAGTGGCCTTTAACATGTCCTCTTCCATACAGGTTCCACAGAGCTTTCTATCTTATGTTCTCATCAATATGTCATGCCAAAGCTTTCATTTCTAATTAGCTAATCTGTCCCCTTGAAGTCACTTTACTTCCATTATGGATAGTGAAATTTATAAGCATCATTAATTCCCATCTGAATTCCCCATAGCTTTGCTCATGGTTACACTTACTCATAACTAACATTGCTGGATGCCTCAGTTTACTGGCTTCTCTATACTCACCCTGAAAACAAGTCAACATCATCAGAAGTTTGGTCTCCTCTCTAACACAGTCATTTTAACCTTGCATCCAGAATTAAGGGACAAATAGTTAGGCAGGTCCCTGATGAATAGACAGGTAAGGAAAGGGGCAATAAACACGAGATACTTGTGACCTCTTAGTCACCCAAGGAAAAGGACCTGGCAGTTTTTGATCTGCACGATTTTAATTGGCTATGATCCCTTTGTAAGACAGAGGACCTGTGCATATGGACAGAATGTGTTCAGAGAATTCAAACACTTTCTAAACTTTAGCAGCACTTTTGGGAACATCACTTTCTTATCAGTTGTTACCTTATGTCTATCCTTTAGTTTACAAAGCGTAAAATAAGATTTTGAACTGATCATTCTATGTATAACTGATCATTATGTATGTAGCTTTACCTCAAAGCTCCAACTTGGACCATACTCTGTAATGTATTTGAGATCTGATATGGTGAGACCCACCCCCCGCACCTATAGCATTACTGTTTTGCCCAGGACTTCTTTGGCTATCCAGGGTCCTTTGTCATTCCATATGCATTTTAGGACAGTTTGTCAAGCTCTGTGAAGAACATCATGGTGATTTTTGTCAGCACTGCTTTGAATCTATATATCACTTTTGGTAAGATTGTCATTTTCACAATATTAATTCTACCAATCAATGAGCATGGTAGGTCCTTCCATTGCTTGGTGCCTTCCTTCTTCTTTAAAGACTTAAAATTTTCATTGGAGAGATGTTTAATGGCTTTGCCTAGGTTTATTCCTAAATATTTTTTTTTGAGACTATTGTAATTGAGAAGGTTTCCTTGAATGATTTTTTCAGATTGCTCATTATTGGTATATAGAAAGCCTACTGCTTTTTGTAATTTGATTTTGTAACCTACCACTTTACTGAAAATATTAATCATCTCTAGTAGTTTTCTACTGGAGTTTCTGGGATCTTTGATGTATACTATTATATCATCTGCAAATAGTGATAATTTGTCCTCTTCTTTTCCAAATAATACTACTTTAATTTGCTTCTCTTGTCTTACTGCTTTAGCAAGTGTTTCAAGCACTATATTGGAAAGAAGTGGAGATAGTGTACAGCCTTCTCTGGTTGCTGATTTTAAGTATAATGCTTCCAGTTTTTCTCCATTTAGAATATTGTTGGCTGTGGGTTTGTTGTTTATAGCTTTAATTATGTTGGTGTATATTCCCTCGAAACCAATTGCCTCTAAGACTTTTAACACGAATGCATTTTGTGTTTTCTTCCCCCCAAAGGTCTTTTCTGCATCTATTGAGATAACCAAGTACTTTTTAAGTCCGTTTACATGAGTTATTTCATTTATTGACTTACTTATATTGAATCATTCTTGCATCTCTGGAATAAAACAAACTTGACCATGGTGGATGATCGTATTGATGTGTGCCTATATGTGATTTGTGAGTATTTTGTTGAGAATCTTAATATTTATGTTCATTAAGGAAATGGGCCTATATATCAGTAATCAAAGAAGCTTCTTTGTGCAACAGTTGGAAACTATTACAGAGTTCCACAAATGGTCATAGAGAATATATATCTGAGAAATTCTCAACCCTAAATGATTCATCTACAGTGGAATCACTACACCTAAGGCTCATGGAACATAGCAGAACAGGGGGTGGACAGACTAGTAATACATCGTTCAACTCTCACCAGCTAAGCTTCCTCATACAACAGAGTAAGATGTACAAAGAAGACCAAAATTGACTAAGTTTTAAGAATAAAAGACTTCCAAATGTGTGCCCCTGAATAGAACATCTATATTAAACCTCACCCACTCAAAATTCAGGAAGCATTGTGGAAAAGGGGGAAGAAAGATTATCAGAGTCAATCTGACAGGGTTGGTATATGAACATAAGGAAACAGACTTTCAGGCCACTAGAAACTTGCTTATATGAACTTGCAACAATGGTGACAGAATACACAAGACCCATGACAATTCAATCAGACAAAAGCCCAGCATAGAACTGGGTTACTGTAAGGTGAGGGAAAGTAGATCTTCTTTAAGGGATTTATTATCCATAGTCTGAATAGACTCCAGTGAACTATGTTGCACCCAGGCACACGTGAAGAGAAATGCTTGACCAGACAAGACTTAGCATATATGACAGAATATCTAAAATTGGGTGGGTGGGAGGTTATGAGGGCCATTGGGAAGGTATCAATTTGAATATGACATATTATATGAAATGAACACTATATGAAAATCAATAATAATATTCAAACTGAAAAAAAAGGAAAGCAGGTTGAGCACAGGTCAGAGGATCAAGCCAGTAAGCAATATTCCTCCTTGGTTTGTGCTTCAGTCCTACCTCCAGATTCCTGCCTTTAGTTCCTTTCCTGACTTTCCTCAATTGTTACTTGAAAGAGTATGATGAAATAAACCCTTTCCTCCACAAGTTGCTTTTTTACTGAAATTTCCTACACCTGTTAATCTTAAAGAAATGTTTATGTTTGACTCTTCAATTAAATCTTTCCATTCCATTACAAATTTTACCTCATTTTAATCCCAATACTATAAGGACATCCAATGTATTTAGTTCATAACGTCCCACTGTACAACTTAGATTACCTTAACTTTAATCTCCATTCATAAATCAAATGAATTAACAGTGTTATTAAGACCAAATTTCCCCCACTTTTCTTAGGATGTAGGACAATTACACTTCAATTCACAATGAATATCATTCTACAACTACTTCAATACTTATACAAATGTTATGAAAACCAATAGAAAGTATTAGCTGTGGATGTGGCTACACAGTACGGTACTCGTCTAGCATGATCATATCCCTAGGTTCAATCTCTGCTCAAATAACATAAATTGTTTTTAAAAGACAGCAAAATACTTCTCTTACCAATGAGTCCCTTTTATAAATTATAAATGGCATCTCTTACTTTTTGAATGTGTATTGTGAATTTTCCAAGTGACCACCTGTCATTTTATATGTTTCTGTTATAGTACCTCATTGAGTTTTGTGCAATGTTCCAACGGTAACCAAATCCATGAGGTGAGGAATCCAATAAATGTGTAGTTGTCTACCCATAGGTCTGTGTGACTTGGGTACCAAAGAAATTTAGAGCTGACATTTGAAATTGGGAGCTCTTGTCAAATAATTCCTAGACCTATGGGAGTCTGACACTCACCATTTGCAGGATACTTATTTGGTATCTAAGAATTAATATGCTAAATGCATGTGGGTGTGTCGAGTAGTAGCTGGGGGTGGTGCTGAGGGGAGTTAAATGCCGCATATTCTCATTGCAGCACCTGAATGCTGCATTTAGTGACTTCTCTTTCCTCTGATTAAAATGAATTGAGAAGAACCTGACCTGTGTTTGATTTGGGAGCAAAGGTGCCTCTTCCTCAGAAACTCTTCATTTCTGGACTTAGACGTTTTCATTTTATACGTATTTTTTTGTGCACATGTAATATGTCTCAAATAATATTTATGCTATGAGAACAATGGACTCATTCAGATTTCTAGAGCTCTAGAGTAGCATCCATCTCTAGAGAACCTGTCTTTCAAATTATATCTTCTTTGACTTTGAAATTCTGTCTCTGTATACAATAGTTAGAATCTGTTGAGTTCTCCCCTCCCTGCTATGTCATTTGGAAACAACCTCCAGGCAGATGTAATGACCTTGGGACTAGTGCGCTTGTATGCTTTTCTCAACAATCCATCTTATGTGATCCATTTCAGAACTGTTGCCTGCTGCTTGCTAATTTTTCTGGTTTTCTTAAATGAAATAGGTGATACTGTGTGTCTCCTTAAATATGGATAGAGCAAAACTGATAAATTATAAAAGATGTATAATAATATGACTTTTTTTCCTCAGAAGTGATAGGCAAATCAAGTCAAATTGGGAGAGAGCACCAGGACACAGACAATAACTCTGGTAGGATAGAGTTTATTAGTGGAGGAAAATGCATGGGACAATTCCCCTTTCAGGATAGAGGGAGCTGTCAGTCTACAGGTTGTTGGCTGAGGGTCTTTATAGGGGGTTTCAGGGGATGTGGAAGGTGGGAAAATATATTTTTTTAAAGTTATATGGGAGAGAGAGCAAGCCCAGGGCTTATGAGGAGAGAGTAGCCTCTGTCAAGCCAAGCCCTTTAGTCCTCTTCCATCAGCCAGGATCTGGGTTAAAAGGTGTAAGAGTGTGTTTATCCTTTAAGATCATCAAAGAGGACACAGGCTGTGCTGAAACAACTCCTTGCAGGAATCAGGTATCAGATCAAAAGGTGTAAAGAGTCTGTTTATCTTGTCTTGTAGATGGTCAGGGTGCTCATTATCTCAGTTCCTGCATTCTCAGGGGGCCTGCAAAACCTTGAGGCCCTGCTGCATTGGGGGTTGCTGTAGATCTGTACCATAACAAGAAGGCGGACTTGAATCTCCAATCTCATCACAATGGCATGGATCACAAGATATTTTCTGATTATTATATACTAAGTTTATATGTTGATACCATTATAATACCTTCCTAAGCATCAAGATCATGACCTTGTGATTCTGTATCCGCATAATAGATGTACTATGCACATACAATCAACATAATGATGAGATAGAGAGGTTATCCTGGGTTATTGTTTTGGACCTGATATGATCACAGGACTTCATTTAAGAGAGTTAGTGTACTCAGAAGTCATAGGAGGTGTGACAATGGAATGATGCCTCCATGAGATTCAGGCACATGGCAGAATCTAAAATCTTTTCTTTGGAAAAGATTAAAACTAATTACCTTGGCATTTCATCAAAGAAAGCAACTTTGTTTTGGTCCCATAAGACACAATACGAATTTCAAAGAACTCAAAGATAGTGGACTTTCTGTTTGTTTTAAATATTGTGATACACAATATATATGGAACATATTACAGAAATAATAGAAAATAAACACAAAAAGTTAACAGATAAAGCATTATCCACAGTAGAAAAGCCACATATATTACTACTGTAAGTAGAAATGGTAATCTTCACATTCAAATAATCTATCACTTCTTTTATCTTTAACACCTGTTCTCTAAAGGTTGAAAATATGATTTTTTTTCCCCTACACATATGAACCTATCTTAAGTGAATGGTATGTTTGTAAGACTTGCCCAAGGTTGGGACTGGAGAGATGGCTCAGCAGTTAAGAGCACTGGCTGCTCTTTCAGAGGACGCTGGTTCAGTTCCCAGCATCCACATGGCAAATGATAACCATGCATCACTCCAGTTCCAGGGGATCTGACACCATTCTAGACTCCTAATGCACTGCACACAAAGGTGCACTTAACTACATGCACATAACACAGTTATATACATAAAATAAAAATTAATTAATTAATCAATTAGAAATCACCGGTATTTGTAATTGTTATGAGACTTTAATTTCCTTGAGTGCATAGGATTCTGTTGCATGAAAAGTAACACATTTTATTCACTTTACTAGGAAAAAGGAAGACAATCTGAACCAGTGAATGGAAATTATTAATACAATATTAACAAATAAATATTAACCATAGTATAGAGAAAGAAAAAATCATAGACTATCTTAAACCCAATTAGGGAAATTAGCCACATACTTAGAATAGAGCACTCAGGAACGTGTCCTTTAGAATTACAATGAACATACCAGCAGTTAGGATATCAATATGTCTAAACATTGTATGTCTAGTGATAAAGTACTCAGTCTTTGAGAAATAATGACCAAATGTGGTAGAAATCTTTAGTGAAAAAAGAAAGGATTCAAGTACTGTTTAAGGAAATACAAGAGATATATAGTATACAGGAAAACAAATTATATAGAAGTACAACCCAAATTTATTGTAAAAATGCATAAAGCTTTTAGTAAAATAAATATATCTTTGTCAGGTGTGGTGGTGCACATCTTTAATCCCAGCACTCAGGAGGTGGAGGCAGTTGAATCTCTGTGAGACTAAGGCCAACCTAGTCTACGTAGTAAGTTCAAGGCCAGTTGGGACTAGAGGAAACCCTGTCTCAAAAAGATCAACAAAAGAAAAATCTCTTCAAGGAGGCTGGAAAGATGCCTCAGAGGTTAAGAGCACTGATTGCTCTTGTAGAAGACCCGGTTTGAATAGCAGCACCCACATGGCATCTAACAACTGCCTGTAACTCCAGGTCAAGGGGACCAGACACCCTCTTCTGATCTCTGTGGGCATTGCATGACATAGGTCCACTTATATACATGCAGACATTACACTCATACATATAAAATCAAAACAAATAAAAATTTTTAAAAGTTTAAAAAATATTTTGAGCTGGGCATGGTGGCATATGCTTTTAATACCAGCAGTTGGGAGCAGAGGTAAGCAAATATTTGTGAGATTGAGGCCAGCATGATCTACATGTCGATTTCCAGGCCACCTGAGGCTACAGGGAAACCCTCTCTTTCAAAAAAAAAAAAAAAAGAAAATCTTGTCTTGAGACTTGTGAGATGACTTAGCAGTTAACACACAGACTACATTTGAAGACCCAAGTTTGGTCCCAAGCATGCATGCTGGTGGACTTACAAGGACACGTATCTTCAGCTCCTAAGAATCAGATGCTTTCTTCCGCATTCTGCAGGCATCCCCACTCATGCATCACATTTTGATTATTAAAACAAATTATAACATTAACAAATATTTTCTCATGGGACTGCAATTTTCTTTTTCACCCTTTTTATGGTGCTTGGTTTGATTTTATTTGCCTTTTTATTGTATCACCTTATTTTGTAACACATATTTTCAATATATGACAGAAAATAAAAAAAATAAAAAGTTATTTGAAAATTGTAATCTAATATTCCCTCACAAAATTGTTACTTAAGATAAATTCTTCAGCAACAGAATATTGATCATATTTTAATAGTCATTATTTAACATGAGCCTGTCTTCACGTACCTCAAACTTCAGGCTTCTTTTCAAGCCAAGATGGTGTAGAATGTTGAATAGTTGTCACAAAATTGTTAGCTATGTTTCCCTCCATTTCAGACAGGAGGGTTTGTTTTCCTTTCTCCTCTGGATGGAATGGTGTTTAACTTTATGGAAATATCCTCAAACATGCCTGTGTCCCAGATCACACATGGTGGTTTCCTTGGTTCAGAATCATTTGAGGACACTGGAATGGATAAACAAATTGAAGTTGAAAAAAAAGTGTCAGGAAAATAGGAAACAGATATGGGTGATGAGTATTTTCTTATGTTTGTTACAGGCATTCATTCTTAGAAGAGTTTTATCATGGAAGAAACACACTTCGCACTTCCCAGTAGAATTTGACTTTCCAAGGAGATCAGATTAAGCCTATCTACACAGAAATACAGGAAAAATGTTCTGGACCAGGGCTGTGCACCATCACAGAGGAAATGAAGACACTGAGACATCTCCTGCATTACCAACTTAACTTCTGCCAAGAAGTAAAAGAATCAAATCCTAAGCCAAGAACTCTGTGACTCACTGCATATTTCTGATTGAGGAACCACAAATGGATTAGAATAACTTTTTAAGGGATGCCTTTATGAGAATTATGTAGCCTGAGACATAAATCAGACAACATGAAAGATTTTCAGTCTCAAATTTTTATCTTCCTGCTACTCGTGTCACAGGTAAAAAGAGTGGAAGCTCCAAGATTAAAACTCAGAATCCTTTCCCACATCAAAGTTTGCATCAAAGAGAAGCAATTTTCTTTTGTTTTGTCTTCATATTGTGTGGTATGAATTTATCCTTACATTGTTATTTCCAGTAACTTCTTTTTCATCATCTCTCCCTTGTGATCATAGTATTCAGTGGGGAATTTGTACTGACCCAGTCTCCAGCATTTGTAGCTGCTTCTCAAGGGAAGTGGGTCACCATCCCTTGCAGTGCCAGCTTATGTGTAAGAACAGATAATTGCACTGGTACCAACAGAAGCCTGGAGCTCATCATAAGCTCCAGATTTCTAGCACATCAAGACCAGCTTCTGGAGTCTCAGCTCACTTCAGTGGCAGTGGTTCTGGGACATTTTACTGGCTCACAATCAGCAGCATGGAGGCTGAAGCCATTGCAACATATTACTGCCAACACTTGGAAAGTTCTCAGCAAAGACTGTGTTATAGATGTGCAAAAAAATAAAAAATAATAAATAAATAAATAAATAAATAAATAAATAAATAAATAAAAGTTTAGCTCCTCAAAGCCCAGCTGTTTCCCCCTTGGAGTATACAGAATTGCTGAAGGCTTTATTCATATGTGACAGAATATGAACCTCTCAAACTTCCTGCATGGAACCAGGACTGAATTTCATTCAATGTAACTCAGTCTCATTACAGGAGGAAAGGTAAATGTGCTACAGGAGAAGGAAGGTGAAGACAAACAAAACTTTCCATTCTCTGTGGCATGCTGAGCAGAGGAGTGTTTGAGAGTTGTGTCAAGACCTGAGGAATGGGGCCTGTACCTAGGGAGGAAGTCACTTGGCTTTTGAACAAATGTACAGGGATCTGTGGTGCCAGATTTATTTCACAAGGAGGAAAGGCAAAGTTCAAGCCTGAGTCATTTATTAGAAACAGTTAACTTGTTTCCAGGATGAAGGATTTCAGAGGAAAGCTTTGTTGCGATTTTCTTTGGTGAATAGGAAAGCTAATGTTTTACTACAGCTCTGTTTCTGGTAAAATATGTATCACTTACGGAAGTATAGGTTTTGTCTAATATCAACCCCAAATTTGGGAATCTTGTCAAAATTTGAATTTGATGTGTCTTCATTCTTCTTTCCATTTTATAACTTCTAGAGCTTCTTTTGAAATGTTAAGACACTAAATACGTATGCAGAAATCACCACTTATGGAATAAAAGGGGATTGGAGAACCTCAAACAAAGATTTAAAGTACCCAATATCTTTATTTTCATGAAGTGATGATATCAGAATGCACATGTTCTCTCCCAGGAAGGTTTATAGTTTAGCTGATGACTCAGAAGGCTTTTTGCAAGTAGAGGAATGAAAGATAATTCTTCAGTATATTCTCAATCATGCTAAGTGATGGTCATCTTGAGTAGGCTTAGGTCACAGGCAATATGTCTATAGCAAGAGCAATGGGAGTTGAAGAGAGCCAGAGGAAATAGAAATATCATCTACTTCTCATGAAGATTTTCATAGTATTTCCTATTATGTCAAAACCATTCTTATTTGAGTGTGTGTGTGTGTGTGTGTGTGTGTGTGTGTGTGTGTGTGTGTGTGTTGTGTGTGTGTGTGTGTGTGTGTGTGTGTGTGTGTGTGTATGTGTGTAGGTACCATAGGTACCTGTGGAGGTCAAAGGACAACTTCAGGAATTAGCTTTCTCTTTCCAAGATGTGGGTCCCTGAGATTGAACTCAAGTTTTCAGGCTTGCCAGGAAACACCTTTACCCACTGAGCCATCTCTCTAGTCCTGTTTCTGATTAGTTTTGAGTTAATGAGTGATGAGTATAGGTTTATGCCTAGATTTTACCAATTGGGTGTTTAGGGACCAAAGACTGGGAAAACATGATGAGAAGTAGTGGTCTCTGTGCTGCATCCTGTAGGTAGTGCTCTTGATGCGGGTCTCTATTTTCCTATTTTTATATTACAACTGCCTGGGTCTTTCTAGAGAATCTTCTGTAGGTCTTGTTAACTGGATGAAAATTCATCTTACATCCAGTGGCAAAGGGACTGGAATTATGTGTCTTTCCTATATGATTTCTTAGAATTGATAGAAAATGAGGATCCAATCTCTTACTCTAATCTGGTTTCAAGATTTTTCTCATAAATTAGTGCTTGGTTTGAACCAGGAGAAGCACCCCCACTGGTCTCACAGTGTGACTACAAAATGAGGTTTTATGGTTAGGTGGAAAGTGAAAGCTGATTAGGAAGGGGACCTCTTCTGGCACTGTCACTCTCAGCCTGACTGACCAGTTCTGAGGTTTAACAATGGGAGTAGAACATGCACAAGACCCAAGCAAACTCGATTAGACAGAAAGCAGAGTATAGCCAGGGAAATTGTCAGGAGGCCACAGCTTTGGCAAGGAGCTATTGGCAGCTAAGCACTTCTGGGTGAGGGAGAATTACTCATTTTAAAGGATGTAATACTAGAGAGACTGAACAGGCTCTAGTGGATGAATTCACACCGAGGAGCATCTGGGTACACAAACTTGACTTGATGGGCCTAAACATATGTGACTAAATGCATGAAGCCCTTTGGGTGGGCTATGGGGAGTGTGGAGAGGTAAGTGGGGGGTTAAATATGATTAAGATGTATGAAATCCATAAAAATTCAGTTAAAATATATTTTGTAAAATGAATGCTTAACTGGACTGGAAAGGGAGCTCTGTGGTTGAGCAGAGATTAATCCTTGGTTTCATTTTTGACCCCCTGTTACAGCCTTTGCTCCTAGAAGGGCAGTGTGTCTGGGGTTGCTGCCTGATACACATTTTGTTCTCTCTCTCCCTCCCAACCTCCCTCCCTCCCTTCCCCTCCCTCTCTCTTTCTCCCTTTCTCTCTCCCTCTGCTGCTCCCTCAACCTCTATCTCACCTTCTCCCTCTCCCTCTCTCCCTCTCCCTCTCTCCCTCCTTATTAGAAAAAAAGTGCTACTTGCTGAATGCAAAGGAAATCTAAGTTTTTATTCCTTTTAAATAAAACTCAATATATGCAGCCCAATTAAAAAAAGAAACAGCTGTATTCCAATCCCTTGCAGCTCAACACTTCCAATATACATCACCCACACACTGTCCTCTGCTACCCTTGGACCTAGGCCCACTCTAATTCCTCTGCCTCAGATTTCTGGAACAATCATAAACATGAAGAAATAAGTAAAAGAAAACACAAAGAACTCAAAAGTGATAGGCACAAACTTACAATGAAAGCTCAAGAAAATACAAATATGATGCTGAATGAAATAAAACTATTCAAGACTTGAAAAAGGACTTAACAGAAAAGATAGAAATATTGAAGAAAACCAAACCAAAATGAACATGAAATGGAAAAACTCAGTAAGCCAAATGGAAGCAATAGGAGGAAGATCTCAAAATTTCCACCAGAAAACTGTTAGAAAGAAACAGAACCGGTAGATTGAATATATATGTATAGAGATTTATCAGACCTTTGCTGACTATTGATGTCATGCTTATGGTGTTTGCCAATAACATACAATTAGAAAAAGAGTTCAGGTACAAACTCATATTCACAATAACCTCAAAAAATATTTAGGAATAAACCTAACCAAAGACATTAAAGATCTCAACAGTAGAAATTTTAAAATTTTAAAGAAAGAGATAGAGGAAGATATTAAGAGATGGAAAGACCTACCACCTGAATGAAATAAAACTATTCAAGACTTGAAAAAGGACTTAACAGAAAAGATAGAAATATTGAAGAAAACCAAACCAAAATGAACATGAAATGGAAAAACTCAGTAAGCCAAATGGAAGCAATAGGAGGAAGACTGAGTAGAGTGGATGAAATGGAAAAAGATCTCAAAATTTCCACCAGAAAACTGTCAGAAAC
>NW_008353213.1:416470-433958 GCF_000622305.1 Nannospalax galili | reverse complement strand
ATTAATGGAACACAATAGAAAAGTCAAGCATGAGTATCATCCCTCTGGTATTGATAAAGGTGTCAAGAACACACAATGGAGGTAAAACAGCATCTTCAACAAATGGTGCTAGCAAAACTGGATATCCACCTGCAGAAGAATGAAACTGAACCTTTATCTTTCATATTTTGTACATAGTAAGAAATTACATTAGTGACATCTTATTACATTACATGTGACATCTTAGAGTTTTCTCTAAGATATATGAACTCTCCAGTCATGTGTATTTGGTTATGTTTATAGTATCACACTTGAGTTCCCTCCCATTGAGTGGGCTTTTAGTCCAATTACACATCTGATGATTTCACCCAAGATAAAAGTGCCACTACTGCACTAATATAGTTTGCTGTGCTGGTCATTGTTCTGGTCATTAGGCCAATTACACATCTGTTGATTGCCCCCAAGATAAAAGTGCCACTACTGCACCAATGTTGTGTGCTGTGCTGGCCATTGATGTGATTATTTGGTCTTGAAACTGATGTTGGACCACCAATTGATGTTTTCCTTTGGCACCTTCCTGGTGCTTTCCAAAGCAATGAGAGCTAACCTTTAGAGGAAGTGGCTTCTAAGTCCGTTCCATGTACATCGTTCTAAATACTCTGTCTTCAGCAGTAGAGTCTTACCTTCAAGTTCCGTGAGGCAATCAAGGGCTGTGGCAATAGCCTGTGTAATTTTGGGGGTCTCTTGGACCACCCTATCCAACAACTCAAAGGGAGGTTTCTCCTGTCTCGCACTGTTTCTTGTAATGTAGCCTTTAGCTATACACTTAGACTCATGTAGAGATGCTGTATGTATAATTTGTCCTTAGGCTGCTGGACTAATATGATTCCCTCTGTTTGTTTTTAAACTAGTTTTGTAATTTAGCCTTTAGCTATACACTTAGACTCATGTAGAGATGCTGTATGTATAATTTGTCCTTAGGCTGCTGGACTAATATGATTCCCTCTGTTTGTTTTTAAACTAGTTAGGCATCATTTATATCTACTTTCTCTCTCCCTGTCTAATCCTCCATGGCTTCCACATTTAAAGGGTCCCCATTTTCCCCATTTCTCCCTTGATTATACCAGTTTCCTATAGTCCCAGTTCTCTTGAGATCCTTCTTTCCCCTTTTCCTCAAGGTTCCTTGTATAACCTTTCCTCCCTCCATCCCATTTAATGTAATTTTTATCCATTTTTTTCCTAAGAACACCTATCTTCCTACTGTTCTCTTTCAGGTTTTTCTATCCATTTACTTTCCTGATTCCTTTTCATTATCCCTGTTCCTGCAGTTATAACTGGATACATACTCACATAAAAGGATTTGGTACTAGGATCCACATATGAGGGAGAACATATGTCATTTTTTATTCTCAGTCTGTATTATTTCACTTAGTATAAAATCTAGTTCCATCCATTTACCTGAAAATTTCATGATTTTTGTCTGTTTACCTCTGTGTAGAACTCCACTGTGTAAATATACCACATTTTCATTATTCACTCATTAGTTGAAGGACAATTAGGTTGCTTTCATCTCTTAGCTATTGTCAAAAAAGCAGCAACAAACATGAATGTACAAGAGTCTCTGCAACAGGATGAGTCCTTTGGGTATGTTGCCAGGGTTCTCTTAGGTCCCCTTGCTCCGGGCACTATTAGACAAACCCTATAACACATCTTCATCTGAATTTTTCATAGTTTATATCCTGGGTAGGGGAAATAGAGTAACTTACAAAAGCGAATACCCAACGCTCCACAAAAAGGCGAACACCTCGCATCCGGTTCTGCTCTGTGGCTCAGCAGCCGCCATTCCAAATCTCTTCTTTACCCTGCCCACAGTCTCCTTTAGTTTTGCCCATGGTCTTGCCCCAGGTCAGAAAATGTCCCTTCTCATGTTCATGTGGGTGAGACCCCAGAGCCATTTTTCCCCCTGCACTGGCTGCCACTTCTGTCCAAAATGGATCCAATGTCACAGCGAACTTTCTACAGCCAATTCTCCACAGCAGGCCCCACCACTCTGAGGAAAAAGTACCCCTGGGACACAGGGTATATGCTAAGGAGTGGTATAACTGAGTCAAATGGTGGGTTCATTTTTTTTTTTTTAAGCATTTTTAACACTTCTTTCCTTAGGATTGCATGAGTTTGCAATCCCATGAGCAATGGATGAGCATTTGCCTTTCCCCACATCCTCTCCAGCATTTAGTATTGTTTATTCTCTTGATCTTAGCCAGTCTTACTGGGGTAAGATGAAATCTTAAAGTGGTTTTAATTTGCATTTCTCTAATTATTAATGATGTTGTACAGAGTAGAAGTTTTTATTACTTTTGGTCTTTGGAGAAGGATATAATGATACATTCTTTGAGGAAACATATTATCATCATTGTGTATATATAATAAATCACTTATTCTCATAAGTTACAGTATTCTGGTTCTTGTTGGCAGTGACAAAACATTTGAGTATATACATTTTAAAATTAAATGTTTTTTAAGCTTTTAAGTTTATTTTATGTGTAATAGTGTTATGCCTGCATATAGGTAAGTGCACCCATGTCATGTAGGGTCTGCAGAGGACAGAAGAGGGTTTCAGATCCCCTGGAACTGGAGTATGGATGGTTGTTAGCCATCATGTGGGTGCTAGGATTTAAACCCAGGTCTTCTGCAAGAGCAGCCAGTACTCTTAAACCAGGGAACCAACTCTCCAGCCCCTATAATTATTTTTTTTAAATCAGCTTTACAATAATGAAATGAATTCTGTCTTACAGAACATGCCTCAAATCTCATTAGCAGTGATTGTGTTACACTAAGGACAGCCAATACTTTCTATTGCATTGCCACTATTGTACATCTATTGCCTGGCAGATCCGTTGTATTTTATACAATGTTCCTATACTATGATATTTAATCATAGGGGCAAAAAGTTCCAGCTCCCCTCCATTTGGATTTCTCTAGGCCCTACAACCGAATATCCTCTGGTACCTTCCAAAATAGGGATATACCATTAGGTTATGCTGGGGAATCAAGAGAAATGGAAGAAACCTGTATTATTTCAAGACCTTGGGGGATTCCTTTTTAGCTCATAAGGAGGTATCCAACATATGACATTCATAGTTTTTATTTAAATTGCTGCAATCTTCTGGCCACAGCATTATCCATCCATGCCTGATAAATTCAGTTCAAATGACTGATTGAAGAGGACATAGATCCAAAGGGGAAAATCATTATTTTTATTTTGCTAAATGGACTTGTTTCCATTGAACTGTCTTCTGAATATTTATGTCTGTAGTTCTAAATGTTTATGTCATGGAATAGTTCTTTTTCAGCCTTGAAAATAGAAGATTCTTTGTGCAATGAGAGGTAGTCAATGCTCAGTGGTACCCTAAATGTGGTCAGCTCCATTCTTTGGGCTAGAATTCTGTATTGAATGAATGAAAAGGGGGATTGAACAGCACTGTGCATTCATTGTGGCCTTCTTCCTGTCTGGATGCAACGTGCTTAGCTGCCTCAAGTTCCTGCTGTCTTCTGGACAGTACCCTCAGACTAACAGCCAAAAATAAACGGTTAGAGGTTTTTGGTTCTTTTTTTTTTCTTTGTAAATTTTTTAATTGAACTTTTGTGTATTTCATACACAACAACTTAATCATCTTAAAATAAAGCAAAAAGTAAATTACACAGGCACACCTCTTTCAGCTCTTTCAAAATTCAGGTAATATTTCAGTAAAGGGACCAGAAGCAGATAGTGAGGGGGGAGGTTCTTCGGATTGCTGTATCCAGACATGGTATAGTAATTGCATTCATGAACTCACAGAAGTTGTAGCTATGCATGGGAGAAGGGCCCAAGTGTTTCTACCCCTCCCTGGAAAGCTATTAGAAGTTAACAGTTGGCTGGGGAGGGAATGATATTTTTTCAATGATGCAGTCACTGCTACATTTCCCACATTCTAGTTAATAACTCCCACTGAACTAACCAAATTTTAGTAAGACTCTCTTGCTAAAGTTCCATCACTACCTAATACCACTACATTGTGTACTAAACTTCTTGTGTATGAACCTGCTAGAGACAAACCATATCCTGTAAAGACCAAGTGGTGATAAGGATGGTTGGCACACAGCAAATGCTAACCCTTTAGCATTTGAGAACTGATTTTTACCTTTAAACAGTAAAAATATTTCACATCTACAAAAACATGAGACCCTGAAAATTTTCTTTCTCACTGGAGCCATGTGAAAGATGCAGGTCTCATGGCCATAGCACATTTAAAATTTAATCAGTGTTTGTTTACTTTTAATGACTTTTTCCATAAATAATCTCAAGGTGTCCTTTCAATCAACATTTAGTATTAGTAAATAATTCCATACAAGCCTCAGATTCATTTTTAAATTCCATCAAAGTTCCCTTTTTGGTAACAAATGATTCTGTCTAGATTCATGACCCACATTTAGTATTACTGAGTGTTTATTGAACAATTTCAGTACAGAATTATTGCCCAGTGTCTGAGCTTCTAGATCTTGTATTTTGGTAATAATAGTACACCAGTTTACAGAATTTGGATTTGTTTATTCCCTCATGATTTAGTTCAGCAAATGCATCTTTGTCAGTTTATTACTTCGCTAGGACTACAATCATAAAGAACAATAGCCTGGAGGCAATAAATATCAGAAACATATTTTCTCACCACTGAGGAATCTGTCTGCTTGAGATCAATGTCAGCAGTGCTAGTCCCTCTGTGGCCATTCTTCTTAACTTGTGAAACCATCATCCTTTGTCTTCAAAGGTATTTGCTCTATGGTTTTGCAACATTTTTCCTCTTCTTATAAGGACACCATTCACACTAGATTAGACCTCAATCAAATTATTTCACTTTCACATAATTAAATGTTTATATATTCTTCTCCATGAACAGTCATAACCCATGTGGTACTAGGATGTAAAACCTTGACATGTTAATTTCAAGTATACATAGTGCCGCCATAATGGACATAAGTATCAGGAAGTGATGTTCTGCCTTTCTCACATTTCAGCCTGTGGAATCAATTTTCAGTTGTAGATCTAGGTTAAAGTGGCATGTGCCACAATTTCTCTTCCATTGTTATTTTATCCTGTGTAATAAATATTTTTGTGAAGATCTTATTCCTTGTTAGAATATCAACATGCATTCAAAGATTCATAATTCTTTCAGTGGGTTACAAGATTAATTTGATTTATCATTGTGTTTATCAATCAACCAAATTTGGCTGACTGTATCCTCACGAAGCTGATTATTTTGTTTTATTGTAATTCTTTTATTTTTGTAGTGTTCCTTTACACAAAAGATGAGTAAAGTTAATTTTTCATCCTGTATATCCTAGATTTAGACATAGGCATTATTCAACAATTTATGGTTACTTTTCATTAAGAATGATATTTAGAAACAATAACTACCTTAGAGGACTAGATAGTAATTCCTTGTATACTAGAGGGAATTATCTGCCTACCCATACATCAGTCATCTCTCAATCTGCCCATCAATTTATTTAGTCACACATAGACAGATACTCATCTCTACCCAAGTAAACCATGAGTTTATGCTGATTTTTAAAATATCATTCCAAGCCTGCAGAGTGTATTAAATATGACTTTAATTAATAACATCTTTCTCTAATAATGAGTAAATGGCTGTATATAACTCATGAATTTGCTTATTTTAGCAATTGCCTTCAAAATCAGCTACACCTACATATCTCATCTTGATTACTGTCCTCTACATACCCACCACTGTGTTCCATTCTTTCACCTCTCCTATGGTCAGCGTTGTCTTTGTGGTACTGCATCGATGCCATCTTCATCCAAAATTGTCTCTCTTTCCTATGGAATTGATACCTACATACCTTAATATATCCTCACTCAGCCTTTCACAGACACCCACATAGACACGACCATATTACTATTTCCAGTGGGGAAACATTCTGGACTATGACTGTAATTCCTCAAGCAGACCTTCTAAATTTACTTTCTTTCATGCTTCTCTCATGATCCAGGTAGATCTCCACTGTCTTAATCCCAACCACTGTGAGCCATGTTCTTTAGGGACTGTAGAGATTTCATTATAGTACAGTATACAGGTTTAGGGAACAACAGACTCAAGGTAATGAATGTTTACTCTTTAGAGAAAGAAAGATCTCCACTACCTAAAGAAAATACCTTGTAATAAGAAGAGATTGAGAACAGCAACAGTTCTAGGAATTTGGCCATAGAATTGTAATCTCAATGAGATCTCAGAAAGGTGATAATATGCCTCAAAAATCAAATGAGGAATATCCATGAGCTTGTTTGTGCCTTGATATAGGAAGTTCCTGAATAGTTAAGTAATTATAAATGGAGAAAGGCATTGGTTTATTGGATAAGAATTAGTCATGTGAGATCCTCTCCATTATTAAACGTCACTAATATGTTTCTGCGGCATTTTGTATTCACAAAAAAGAAAACCAGGCATTATTGCAAAGAGAAAACCACTTCACCACAATAATATCCACAGATAACCATGAAATGAAACTGTAATCTTTCAGTAACTTCCTCAGAATGTACCTCTACTGAGAGCCTCTGCCTTTAGACAGAAGCATTAAAAGGTTACCATGTTTTGAACATGAGAGAAATGAATATGGAACTGATAGATCAGACTGATGATGCTCATTGGCTTCCAAAGGCAAACACTTCATATGCAAATATGCTGTTCTGACCTGAGATAGCAGGGGACATGAGGCTTGTGGTGAGTTACTGACATAAAACTGCTCTGCAGCTGTGACCAGAAACTACTGATTTGTATTTGCACACCTCAATGCTCTCAGGACTTTTTTCTTTTTGAAGTGTACAATGGCATTTTATTCACCATAAAAATATATGTTGTTTTTACATCAGTGTTTGATCTTCGAATACAAGTTAATCTTGCTAGTCATGAATAAGTTTCAAGGACAGTATGAGAGGGTTTTTTCTTTTTCTTTTCTTCCCCATTTTTTATTGAGTTTTTGTGTAGTTCATATAATATATCTTAATCAAATTTAGACCCACCCCTACCTTCTCCTCATTCCCATAGCTCCTGCACCAGATTTCAGATATTCTGCCATATATGTTAGGTCTTATCATTTCAAGCAAAAAATAAAAATAACATAAAGGTCCCTCAACTGACACTGATGAATGAATAATAAAATGTGGTACATTTATACAATGGAGCTCAACACAGTGATAAGGAAAGCTCTGAAGACTTCTTAATTGAGTGTTCACTTTCTATTCAAGAGTTATTCCCACTCTGGACACAGCATAGACATGAGTACCTCCATTCAGTTCCTGGGGCTTCAGTTACTCTGGCCTCCTAGTAAGGAGATGCATGTTTCATATTTACTAAACATGTTGTCAGAGAATTCTCATCCTTCAAAGAAGTCATCTTAATACAGGATTAATTTTGTGGTAATTTGAATCAATTTTGGCCAATCTCAGGAGCCAAATGTGACATCCAGATGATGCAGTCTCCATTCTCACCATTGGAATCTCTAGGAGAAAGTACTGCCGTCATTCGCTGGACAAGTAAGAACATTAGCAGGTATTTAGCTTGGTTTCAGCAGGAAACAGGGAAAGCTCCTGTTCTACCAGGGAAAGCCTGGTCCTCCATGATCTGATTTGGAATCTGGTGTCCCATGAAGGTTCAGTGGTAGTGGTCTGGAACTCAGTATTCTATTATGATCAGTAGCCTAGAGTCTGAAGATGTTGCAACTTATTGTCTAGAATGATGAGTTTCTTCTCATAGAGATACAAGTTATAACACAAGCCTCATATGGAAGTAGAAGTGAGAGGCTCAGATAACCTAGTTGTTCAGATTGTCTTTCCTCAGATAGGATTTCTCTTGGACAATATTTGAAGCTCAATGGGAGATTTTGACCCAGAAGAGAGTCAGAGAATCTTCCTTCATTATAAATGCCTTTCTTCTCACAAACCCAACAAGAAAAATATGACAATGCTTCTCATGGTAAGAATGAAAGAAATTATTTTTACCAAGCTTGTTGAATTATGACTTCAGCTGTGAGATACACAATACCAGAGAAGTGAATACACACACAGAAAGGGAAGGGGAGGGACAGAGAGAAGCACACACACACACACACACACACACACACATACACATATACATCAAGCTCTAATTGTATTAGTAAACTAATTATCTCCCTACAGCTCCAAAACCCTGATTTCTTATAATTCTCTCTACGCATCTGCCTGGATATGTCAATTGTTACATGATAATTTTCTGATTTGTAATGTCATGGGTGAACACTTCATTTAGAAGTTCTAAAAGAAATCATAGAAAGAAAAAAAAAATTACAAGAAATATGCTTTCCATTGTCATGATGATGAATAGGAATTGACTTCTGCTCAGTGCAATCTCCATGGCTCCAAATCTAACAGCTTTTTGTTAGACTGTTTGTTTGCTCATTTGGCATTTAACCAAGGATACACTCATTAAATTTACCTCCAAGTACTCTCTGTAAAGCCAAAACCATAGTGACAAAGCAACCCAAATCTTAGACCAGGCAGTAAAAGGAGACACTTTGGAATGTCTGTAACAATGGTGTAGCCCGAAAATGATTTATTCCTCCTGAGTTTCTCTGAAGAGCACAGGGCACCCTGGGATGAAGGGTGGAGCCTAGTGTTGCAGGAGATGGCAACATTCTGGGAAGCCAGGAACAGGGAGCAGGTAAGTCAGCCTGTCCTGGACACCATGGGGCTCTGGGGGGCCCTTCTGAGGATCCCGTGGACTGCACAGAACTCTGTGGGGCCTGTGGGAAGGTGGGGATGTGAGATGAGGCAGACAGCAAGCTGCTGGGCTGCTACACAAAGCTGAGTGCCAAGTGTTCGTTTCTTTGTAAACTATACAAAATTTAGATAAAGGTGTGTTATGTGGTTTGTCTACCCATGTCAGAGCACGAGATCCTGAAGAAAGTGAGGACAGGTCAAACAGAAATCAGGAAGGAGAAAATTTATTGGGATAAATGGGAAATATCAACTGTGTGTTTTGGGTGTTCTGAGATATCTTTGAGTTCTCCAACTGAAACTTGAGATAAATTTAAAATTAAAACTATTAGTCCCCATATGTGGATGTTAGTTTTGAATTTTCAGGTATTTGCATTTCAAAGGCGATAGAGGTAATTAAATTAGTTAAGGGCCACAAACTAGGGGCTTTATTGGGTAGGGAGAAAGAATACAGTACTATAAAAGGGGAGAGGGGAATAATGGAGCAGGAAGAGCTAAATGAGGTGGGGAGGGAGTGGTCAACATAGAGAAAGGAGTATGGGGAGGGATAGTTAAGACAAAAGGCCTTTTAAGAACTTCACATGGAAATCTATTACTATAGAAGCTACTTAAAACATATACATATGCACATAAAAGAATTTAAATGTAGTTACCTTATAATGGGGAACAATGACCCTGTCAGACACCACAGGGGAGCAACTTAAAAAGCTCAGTCAGAAATGGACTCCCTCTTTTGGAGTTGTTCACCAGGGAGTTCCTATAAATCTTAACATAATATTGGCTATTGTCATTCTTTTTGATTGCCCTCCAGACCTTAAGGGTAGGACCCTATTGCTGAAGACTTTACATATGTGAGTTGTAAAACTAACACAGAGAAATAAAAAATGATACTGACCTCAAAACTTCATCTCTACTGCATAGCTTTCATGTGCTAGTAGTTTCTGTGAATGCTATTACAGAGAAAAGTAATCATCAGACTTACCCAGTAGTTAACCCTGGGTGAGTGACAATAGTGACTGGCCTGGCAATATATGCTCACTGGTGCATGAATGATGTGAGAGAAACCAATTACATTCTGATAATGATTAAGGTCTGCTTCACAAGATGAATTCCATATGTGGCAGTGTTTACAGAATGTAGATCTTGTGGCTAGGTAGATCACTGACTATATGGAATAACTTACTACAGTTATGCTGCTAAACAGAGTATTAAACCAACCCCTAATGACTTATTATTGTACCTGTAGGTTAGTGAAATTCTGAATTTCTTTTTACAGCAATGACAACACAAAGATCCACAGCTGGTCAATATGCAGAAAATAAGAAGCTTCAGAGTGCTCTGCATTAAATGTATTGAATATCTTCTCTTCCAAAGGTTCTGGGATCATGGTGGAAGAAGTGGCAGAAAGACTGTAAGAACCAGAGGTGGAGAACGAACCCAAGGAAAGCATTTTATCCTGACACAACTAAGTAGTTGAACACATGAACACAGTGCTTGTGACAGCATGCAGAAGACCATGCACAAGCCCAAGACAGGCAAAACCAAACATGGAGGGAGGAGACTGGCATGAAGCCGCAGCCCTACCTGAGGAATTACTGGCAATTTATAGCTGTTGGTGCATGGAAAAAATTGCTTTCTTAGTGTATGAGGTCAGGTGGGTACATTTGGCTCCAGGGGATGAACCCATACTGTAGAGCACTTGGGGAACACAAATTAGAATCTATCGGTCTTAATAATACTAACGGACAAGAATTGGGGAGCCATAAGAAGGTGGGTGTCAGTCTGAGAGGAAATGGGAGAGGGTATCTGAATATGATCAAAATACATTGTATGAAACTTTCAAAATTCAATAAAAATGTTATAAAAGTAAATGAATTAGCTTTCAAGAGATCATTACAACTAAACTGCATTATTGTTTGAAATGAGGCAAAATCTTAATTTTGAGATAAGAAAAGTGCAGCTGAAATTGAAATTTCTTTTATTCTTCCATAAGGAAAACAATGGTTCATTCTCTGTCTTGATGCTGTAGACACAATGAAATTTCAACAGAATTGCTCAGAAAACACCATGGAAAATGTTAGAGCTATACTTGGAAATATTTTGATAGTCCCAACTCACACTTGTGAGATCAAAGCATTATTTCAACATCTGTAAATTAATCTTTAGTTTGTCATTAGACTACAATATAGATGGTTCAAAGCTTCTTTGTATGCAGCATCTAGTCCAGCTCTCAATGAAAGGATCAGGGGCACCCATGCTATTATGGATGTTGATGCTCTGGGTTCCAGGTGAGGGAGGGATGGAGGGAAGCATTGGGCCATACTCACCATGGCCACCATTGATCTCCCATTCTCTACACAATTTGCCATTAAAAGTAAAGTGTGGTGATCTCCAATCACAGGGTTTCAAAGCTTCGGATTTTCCAGGGTCTCCTCCTCAGTGTTGCAGCAAGGAAGCCCCACCTTCCACCCGCCCCCCAGGGATCACTGTTGGGAAGCCCCATTCATTTGGTGTTCTTTTGAAGAAGGCTGTGTGGGGCCTACCATCATCTCTGACCTTTAAATAAATACAATTTTTAGTTCAGCCCCCCCCCCAAAAAAAAAGTAAGGTGTTGGTGAATTGGTTGTAGGTTTCTTATTTTTCAACCAGTTTATGTTTTCTGGTTACTCAGAGTGATGTTTGCCACCGTTTTCACCAGTGTCATCAATGCAATGAATCTACAATGGGACCATGTCAATGCATGTGTTACTGCTGACTTCAGTGCTCATCATTTCAGGCTTTACTACAGAAACTGTGCTGTCTCCAGCCTCATTAACTGTGTCTCCAGAGAACAGTGCTGCCATCTCCTGCAAGGCCAGTCAAAGCATCAGTATAATGAATAACACTATCAACCAGCCCACATTATGAACTGGTATGAAAGGAAAACATGAAACCTTCCCAAACTCCTTATCTATAGAACATCCATTCACAGATTAAGGATTCCAGCTCAACTCATTAGCACTGGTTCTGGAACAGAAGCACTTCTTTCTTACCATTTAACTCTGTGGAGGCTGATGGTACTGCAATGGATTGCTATCCACAGGGTAAGGAGCTTCCTGCCACAGCATTTGAGTATCCACAGAATCCACCCCAGTTTGTTGCTCACAGAGTCTCAATGTCTCAATGTCTCAATGTCTACTGTACTTTCCTAAACTGGCTTGAGCAAAGAAGTCAAACTATAAAACAGCAAATTCTGAAAATAATCTGTATGTAATTTTGAGAGCCTTTTAAAATCAATTTTGTATTTTTTTCCTTTTCTACATTAGCATCCCCAGAATTTTCTACTCCTCAGTTCATTTTTTTCCAGATGCTACAAGCCCTTGCAAGGTGAAGTTTTAAACATGAAGGAAAAAAGTTCCATCATTTTAAAGTAAAATTTCTCAAAATAACCAAAAGTATCTTCAATACATCTTTCCTGCATAGGCTCATAGTCTCATGTTAGCTCTGATTTGTCACCAAAGCTCTGTGCTAGAGCGTACATGCTATGATGCTCATCTTCCATTTTCAACTGCCCCTCTTAGGGTTCTGTGCTCTCCCTAATGGGAGAGATGTTCTAAATGTATATCCTTCACAAGATACTAAACTAAAATCACTAAAAATAATTTATAATTTTGCAATCCTGTTGCTGTATATTGTTTAGTATTTAATTCGTTTTCTGTTAATTCATAATAGACCACCACAACCGAAGTGATCTGAGATCAAAGACACCACACTTTTCTCAAGGAGGACTCTCAGCAGGGTATAGCTGGGCCCTCTGCTCAGAAAGAAGCTAATCTAGCACACATATTCTCTCTATTACAGCCTTCATGTTCTTAGAAATGAGACAACATTCCATAGTATTGACCGGGGAAGACTTTGTATAGAAAAATCTCTGAAACAAAATTCAGATTTAGCAAAAGATTCTTTTGCTTACTATATGACAAGTAAACCAAGTTGTTAAAGTATATCTTTGTTTATCTTCTGCTAGGAATGTACATGCTGACCACTGAAATGTTCTGATACTAAAGATTCCTCAAATGGCTTGGAAATTACACAAAATATTGGCTTATTTTGCTGAATAGGTTCAGTTGTCAATTTGTCACACCTGTGTGGAGGGAACCTCAGCTGAAGAATGGACTCCATGAGTTGGCAGGTGGCCATATCTGAGGGGCATGTTTTTGATCGTTGAGTGACATGGGAGTGTCCAGTCCATTGTGGGTGGTGCCACGCCAGGGCACATAGTCCTGTATTGTATAAGAAAGCAGGCTGAGCAGGGGCCAGAGGAGCAAGCCACTAAGCAGCATTCCTCCATGGTCTGTGATCACCATTTCTGCCCTGGTTTCCCTCAATGATGGACTGGAGTGTCACATGGATGTATGAGATGAAATAAACCCTTTTCTCCCCATGGTGGTTTAAATCAGTGTTTTTAATGATAGCAGTAGACTAGAAAACATAGACATTGTAGTAGTTTGTCGGTTTCATAGATACAACTTTCACACAATGGAAATTGAGTATTCTGCTAATCACAATTTGGAAATTAAATAAAGAACAACATTATATTAGGAAAGACCTTAAGTGGCTTAAATTATTCTGAATGTGTGTGACATGTATTTATGACATGTATTATATAAACTAGAAAGTATGAAGGAAAGAGAGGTCTTTCTTGCTTTTGGATTGAAAGAATCCATATTATTTAGAGGAAATTTCTGTTGAGTTTGATGTTTGAGGCTGGAATGAGGGTAAGTCTAAAGATCAGTGGGTAGGAGGGACAGATTTGGGATAAGCTGTTGCACGTTTGTTAAATATTTCAGGAAAATGCCTAGGCAATAAAACGGGGGAAATGATCCAAATTAATATTATAAGTGAAAAGAGAGGTTGTACCAGAAAACACTGAAATTCATTGCATCATTAGGAAATAATTTGAGAATTCATTATATCTGTGAAAACAAAAGAATGGAATAAATTTTCACATAGCCTACTAATATTGAATTAGATATTATAAAAATGCATATTGAGATTAATTACTAGAAATGATGTGGAGGCAATAATAAAAGTCTTTCAATAATAACAGTACATAACATGGATGTTGACATCTTCAAATCAGAGCATCTTTGATTAATTCACAAGACTCACAATTTGGGGCCTGTACATCTTCCTTAGTAGGTTGTAGGAAGTCATTGATCTTCACCTGAGATTCTAACCATCCATTTCCTTCTCTATCTCCTACAGACAATAATCATCCAAAGTGCATGGAGTTGCCAGAGAATTTAGGAGGGTGCATATTGATAGAGTTGAGGCCTCTACTAATGGGGATATTTGGAAACATCACCCATGCTAATTGGGACTTTTCAGAGAAGCAGCAACTCTTGAGTCACCCATACTCCTGTAACTAACACCAATGTATTAATTTGTTCACCAACCAACACTTGGATAGAATTGGTTCACTGGTTTTTTTTGTGTCCAATATAGGATGAAAGAAGTTTCTGCATGTCTCCAGGGAAAGTGCCCCACAAACGGCTGCAAAGTAACACAGGCCAAGTGGTTTAAACATCAGGTTTACTTACTATCAGTGAGTTGTGCTAGAGATGAATAGGTCAGCAGCATTTTTTGTTTTTTGATTCCTCTCACCTTGACTGATAGATGAGTGTCTTCCCATATTTCAGAGGTCATTTCACTGGGTGCCTCTGATTCCTATATTCCTGATTTTTGTTACAAAAATTGTTGAATATTTGTGCATTTGTTAAAATACATCTTAATCTTATTTAGAATCTCTTACCTATCTGCACACTCTACAGCCCACCTCCTGCTGGATTTCATACATTCTGTCATATATGTTAAGAGCTATTGAGTTAAGTTTGTGTCTCCAAATGTTCCTTTGTGCGAGTCCATCCAATTGAGCATGATCAACCTATCTAGTGTCACTGCCTTAAAGGTGATCAACTCTTTCTAACCCACCAGTGGTCAGTTGCCAATAGTATCTCAGCTAAAGTCGGGGCTTCCTACCCATTTCCTTATTTCTAAGCTGTGTTTCATCTTGTTTGAGTTTGCATGGATCTAAATTCCTCTTCTTATAAAGATATCAGTTATATTGTTTAAAAATCAAAGAGAATGGCTTAATTTTAAATATCAGTCTTTAAATAGTCAGTCTCCAAATATAATCACATTCCAAAGTACTGGGAGATATTATGACTACATGAGAAATTTGAAGGAACACAATGCAGTGCATAATAAGCAGAAATACACAAATGAGAAGAATATCTGTTCTCTGGAATCCTGTCAGGGGTGCAAGATTTTAGTTGGTCCATCACTGTGATGTTAATTTGATCTTGAGTTAAGGTGCATTCTGCTGAAACTCTGTTCTTCACAGTTACTTTCTGATTAATAACTAATGAGGATTTGTGTATGTAGTTTATGGATTTATATTGTTCATTAAAATTTTATTATAAATTTTTCATGCATTACTAATTTCTCTGAGTATAACTGTAACAATTGTTAATTAATGTATTGTTCAAAATTTTCTAGATGTGATCAATTGATTTCACATTCAAATTGGCTTTATTTTAATTGGACTTTGTATGCTTAAATAGTTCCTTTACCTGAAAGCTGTTCTAGACTCAGTTTGTATTTTTCTGAAATAGCCATTCCTCCAAACATGGATGGCCCCTTCTTAATGAATTCATGTGATTAGAAACTGAAAATGCTCTCTGTTTAGTTGCTTTCCAAAATTTTAATTAGGTTCTTTATGTTTACTGCTGTGCTTGTTTGTTTTTGCTTCTGAATATTTTCTGGAAATGCTGGATTTCTTATGCATTTATTAACTGGATTTTTGAAATTGAAATTTCATACAATACAATTTCATTTAATTTAGATGCCCTCCTTCATCTGTACCAGTACCCCACAATTTCATATACCTCACAATTTCATGTACCTCAAATTTGTGTTCTGAAATGCACTTCTGTGTGGGCTCATCCAATGGAAAATGGTCAACCTACCACAAATCTCACTGTTCCCTCTCAGCAGTCATTAATTACCAACAGTTCCTCAGGTAAGGTTGGAGTTTCTTACTCATCTCTCCATGTCCATGTTAGGATGTTGTCTGGTTTGAACCTACCTGGTACTTGTACATGCTGTCATCATTGAGTCATCATGAGGAACTGACCAGCTCTCTAGAAAACTAGTTCCCGGTAGTCATCCACCACCTCTGGGTCTTACAATCTTTCTGCTCGCCCTCAATGATCCCTGATCCTTGGGAGGCAGAATTTTGATATTGATGTCCTATGCAGTGGTATGTAATCTGTAGCCTCTTGTTCTCTACACATTGGCATGCTGTGGGTCTCTTCATTAATCACCATCTGCCGCATAAGGAAACTTCTCTGATGAGCATTAAGACATTTATTAATCTATGGGCATGACAATGAGTCATTATGAGTCAGTTTAACACTATATTTATTTAGCATAATAATGGCATTAGGATCTCTGCCTATCTAGTCACAGGTTTGAAGGCCTAATATCAATATCAGGTAGAGCTTCATTCTATGTGGTGGACCTTAAATCCAATTAGAAAGTGCTTCATTACTCACATAATATTCATGCCACCATTGTACCTCTGGACTTACCTTACCAGACTAATCATTGTTGTAGCTCACAGGATTCACAGCTTGCTAAGATTAGTAGTTATTTTTCTCTTGCAGTAGCATGCATAGCACCTTCTACCACTATGAAAGCTAGGCAATATAAATGAGTCTTTGAAGTCAGCACCAAGTTGTTTTTTCCCTGTGTCTTCTGCAACTCATGTGTGTAGTGTCTTCAGCGATATAATCTTACCATCAGTTTCTGGTTGGTAAATGAGTAAGTGCAATGCACATTACTTGTTTGTGGGTCTATGGGACCCCCTGTTCAATAGCTTCAAAAAGTCTATTTCTGATATTGGGCTTTTATTTTTCTATTTCATCTTTTTTTTGAGTTATTTGTATAGTCTATATTCTAACCCTATGCTAGTGGTAGAGATGGTAAAGAATGTTTTATGCATTCTGTAGGTCGCCTCTTTACTCCAATTGTGGTATACTTTGCTGTACAGAATGATTTTACTTCTGTAAGGTCCCATTATTAAGTTGTTGGGTTTATTGTGTGCACTACTACAGTCCTGTTCAGAAAGTCCTTTTCTGTGATTTTAAGTTCCACTGTATTATTTACTTTAACATCTAACAGATTTAAGGTATCAGGTCTTATATTGGGGTACTTGATGCATTTGGAGTTGAGGGCTATACAAGGCTAAGAGATGGGGATCTAATTTGATTCTTCTACATGCAGCTATCCAGTTGACGAACATCATTTGATGAACATGCTGTCTTTTTTCAGTGTGAATTTTTGGATACTTTATCAAAAATCAGCTGATGCTTTGCTAAAATCTGGGTTCTTAAGTATATTGCATTGACAAATGTTTTTATGCAGTTATCATACTGTTTTATTTTTTAATTGAAAATTATTCATTTAATAACCACATGATTAGAAGAAGCATTTCATTAGAGCAGTAACATTTTCAACAACAATTTCCAGAGCAAAGATGCATCTCTTTCAATACTTGCTATAAATTTTTAGGTTTACAGTTGAATTAGTACAGTTATACAATATTGAACTCAGTATAAACCCTATAAGACATAAAATTGAATGAGGTTTTAACCTTTA
>NW_008353213.1:404333-416246 GCF_000622305.1 Nannospalax galili | reverse complement strand
TATATCGCTTTCAAAAGTGGCTATAAAATTTTTAGGTTTGCTGTATAAACCCTATAAGACATAAAATTGAATGAGGTTTTAACCTTTAAAGAAGATTACTATTTCATTTTAAAAATATACTGTTTCATAGAGAAAGACTCATTTTTAACGCTACTAACACTTAGATGTTTGCACATGTCTCTAATCTCTGTGTATCTGATTATTATTAGTCACAGTAGGTTACTTTCTGAAATCCACCTGAGCATGGAAATAAAATCGTGAGATAGATTTCAATGGTATTTTCTTTCACCTCTACTAATTAACATGGAGCAAATTTTGATTTCTTTGTCAATTTCATAAAATTTACTTTTATTATATTTACACCACTTGTACTATCTGCATCTTTCTATTTCCACATGATTTCCTATACTTCATCATGTATATTAAGGCTTATCATGTCACCTTTCTGTCTGCAAAAACCCTTAGGTGTGGGTCCATCTACTGGAACCTGGTTTAGCTATCTAGTGTCATACCCTTAAAGAAAACCAACTCTCCTTCTCCCAGCAGTTACAGGTTGCCAATAGTAACTTAGATAAGGTTGGGGCTCCTTACCAGTTCTCCACTTCTATATTGGGATTTTGACTGACTTGAGTTTGTGTTGGTCTTGTGCACACTGTCACCATTCTGGTGAGTTCATATAAATAGCTCTTCTGCTTTTTGGAAAGCTCTGTTTCCTTGTGGTCACCAACCACCTCTCACAACTTTTTGTCCCCATTGTCCTCAATGACTCCTGAGCCCTTCGTGGCTGAGGTTTGAGGTAGGTGTCCTATTCAGGGATAAGAACTATGCAGCCTCTTTGACCACTTGTGACTTTCTGGGTTATTCATCATCTGCAGTATGTAGAAGCTTCACTGGTAAGAGTTGAGAGATGCAGTAATGTTCTTTTCACCCCCACATGACTGCTGTACTTTGATATCCCTTGTGTGCTCACTGGCCATCTTTATAGAACTGCATGTGCATCTACTTCACCTTCTTTGACTTCTTCACAGAGGCTCTTCTTGCTTCAGCACTCTGACGTCAGAGCCAAGAAGTAGAGACACATTTAATCCCATTCTGGTTACAGTTTTCTAGGAAAACCTTCTCCTTTCATTTCTACAGGCTTCCTTTTTAAGCCTGCTGAGCTCTTCCTCTGATAATTGTAGCCACTGAGACCAGCATTTCAGTAGATGGACCAAATTTGATAGGGTAGAAGCTAAGATTTAGATGAAAAAGACACTAAAGGTTATTAATGAGTACTTGGCAGTGAGAGGACCACTACTTTTGCAGACAATAATTTGAGTGAAGACTGGAGAAATGGCAGAAGTCATAACCTGAAGCATCCAGGAAACACTAAGCAGGGACATGAGTTTTCTTAGTAGAATGATGAAGGGAGCTCATCCTCCTCACATGGGAAGATATCTCTTAAATTTGGCTGCCATTGTAGAGGTAATGTAGCAGTGCAATATAAACTAAGCAAGACAGATTGCTTAGTTACAGAGGACAGTCTAGCATGGCAGATCCTGCATAACTTGTAAGTCACAACTTTCTGGTTGTTTGTGGTTGTGCTTGTTAGTACTGCTCTTCCTCACACTAAATATATCATTGAAATGGAGCAAAAGAGAATGCATCAGTGATCAATAATAATGACATTCACCAACGGAGGGAGCCCGTACACTTTCTTGCATTTCTTCGACTGTGTCTTGATGAACAGACATGCCCTATGTGGGACAATACCAATGAAAGTATATTTATGTGTGGGAATTGTGTAAAACAACATTCTACCCTTAGGACACAAGGCTGACACTCTCCTTTTGCCCCCATAACACAAGCTATTCTTTGTAAAAATCTATTCAAGTTCATGTGGCCTGGGACATGTGGAGAACCTGGGCCTGAGTTCAGTTACAGAGATGAGTCATCCTTGCAGCTGCAACCAGCTCTACAAAACCCCTTTTGATTTGTATGTGCCCAGAGCACAGCCCACTGACTACCCTGAGGGATTATTAATACACTGGTCACATCCTTTGCAAGAGTCAGTGTGAAGGTAAAACATGACATGTAGACTTCAGTTCAGATACTGTCACTCCTGCCACTCTGGCCTTCAGGTAAGGAAGGATAGCACTGACCACTGACTTAGCCCAATGTGGTGAATACTACCTGGTTTTTCAGGTATTTTCTCTTCTGATGTGCCTAATCATGTGGATATTTATTTTTTGTTCTTAATATCAGGTGCCAGATGTGACATCCAGATGACTCAGACACCATCTGCCCTCTCTGCATCTCTGAGAGACAGAGTCATCTTCACTTGCAGGGCCAGTGAGGACATTAAGAAATGGTTATCTTGGTACCAAAAGAAACCATGAAAATCTAAGCTTCTTATCTATAGTGTTTCCAGTTTGGTAACTGGAATTCCATCGAGGTTCAGTGGCAGTGGATGTGGAACAGATATTATGTGACCATCAGCGGCCTGGAGTCTGAAGGTGATGCAACTTATTACTGTCTACAGACCTGTAGTAATCCTCCCACAGTGATACAAGTCATAACATAAACTACTCAGGAAGCAGAAGTGTTGAGCTGGGATAGCTCAGCTGTAGGCTGAGGACATACAGGCTTTGAAGGGCATTCACAGGTATTAACAGAAGCAGCTAGGAAATTTCTTTGCATCCTAAAACTTTATTATTTTACTCTTCCTTGGTACCAGAGGAATAGCTTTCCCCTCCTTAATTTTGTTAATTTTAGAGATTACTACATCTGACCCATTTGTAAGTCCTCATAATCTGTGTTCACATGGCAATAGAGAAACAATACATTTTAAAAGCAGAGACTACACTGACATTAGGAGATGGATATTCTGTTGCTTCATTAGATGCTACAGCTGACCTGTCAGTGAAGGTATTGCCTGCCTAAGCATAGCTCCCGAGACCTACTTGTCCCTTCTCCTGAGGAATGTGGTGCTGATGCCCCATTATGAGTACAACACCATGCTGGTGATCTCGAAATCTTCACCTCTTTTGTGCATCCATCTCCATTTGCTGGTGGATGCCACATTCTCTATTTCTCTCAAATCTCATGGGGAAGCCTGCCATTAAGCAACTATACATCAAGTCATATAAGAAAAATGCACTATCTTTAAAACTGGTCCAGTAGTCAACAACAGCAGCTATGCAACAGGTGACTTGCTGGAAATGTGAATTACCAGCCTGGAGAGATGGCTCAGATATTAAGAGTACTTGCTGCTCTTACAGAGGAATTAGTTACACCTAGCTACCATATGATAGATTACAACCCTCTATAACTCCAGTTCAAGGGGATACCAAAGCCCTTTTTGGTCTCCATAGGCACTGCACTTACATTTATACCTACATGCAAACAAAACACTCATGCAAACAGACTCAGATGTAGTGATTCATTCCTTTAATCTCAGGAGTTGGAAGACAAAGGAAAGCACATCTCTTTGAGTTTGAGGTCAGACTGGTATCCAAAAAGAGTTAGAGGCTAACCAGTGTTACATAGTGAGAGCATGAGTCAAAACAAAACAAAATAAAAGAACAAAACAAAACAAAACAAAACAAACAAACAAACACCAAAACAAAATGAGCGAATTAAAAACACTCATACACATAAAATAAAATAACAAAATAAATGGAAATATATGAACTAGCAGTTTGTTTTCTGGAAATTTTTGAGTAATACGGCAATTGTGTGTTGCAGTAAATTCTTTTAAAACACTGTTCTATTTTTAACGCCATCCATCCTTTTCAGTTTATTTTATTACTTAATAAATAGCTAAGATGTGTAGGTGATGGTATCTGTTCACTCCCTATCATTCCCAGTAGTTCTGGAAGCATTCTTCTCAGATGCTCATTTTTCCTACAGTATCCTTATTTAGGGACTCTCCTATGTAAATCAACCTTCAAGAGAATCTGCATACAATTGACGACACTAGCAGAGAACAGGAATGGAGATTCACCAATAATGTGTTAGAAAGTAAAAATAGCATCAAGACCACATTTCTGAGCTTCTTTTTAAGTCTTTTGCACAATAGCCTTTGGAGACTATACCTAATGGTAGGCACAGTCTGAAGAAATACCAGACAACCCTATATTCCTAGTATCAATTTCCTTGAAATATCAAATTCATTTCATCAGTTCTTCTTGGATTGTTGTGAGCAAATTATCTGTTTAAAAAAAAAAAACCTTCAAAAAAGATATATTTACTTTGGATTATGTTTTCAGAGATTCACTTGTTGATTGGAAGGACATGCTGGAAACACTCAGATAGCATGGCGTGCCTGAAATCAGTGAACAAGAGCATAAATGCCCACAAACTGGGTATGCCCCAGGTCTTGTCCCCAGAAAGGTCATTTTCATACCAGGCCCTACTCACAATGAGTCCAGAACCCCCAACTGTAGTGATAAAAGATTTGATAAAATCATTAATACATGAGCATTTCAAAGCATTTCAGCCTCAAATCATAGGCCTGTACAAAATGTTAAACAACCACCAATCTAATAAAAATTCCCTGTATAAAATCAGTGCCTTTTGGAATATATATATATATATACACAAACACATATATGGTAGTTTGAATGAAAATGTCCCCCACAGGCTCCAAGTGATTGGACATTTTGTCCCAAGATGATGTGCTGTTTTGGGAGGTTTTAGAAGGTGTGGCTATCCTGGAGGAAGTGCGTCACTGGGGGTGCGCTTACAGAGTTCTTAAACCTTGCCAGATCTCCAGTTGCTCTCTTGCTTCCTGTGTGCCTGCATGATGATGTGAGAGCTTAGCTTCTGCTGCTCCTGCTCCAGCCACCTGCAGCCACCATGCCTCCCTGCCATGATGGACTGTAATTCCCCTGGAACTGTAACCTTAAATAAACACTTCCGTCTATAAATGGCTTAAGTCAGTGTTTCTATCACAGCAACAGAAAAGTGACTAATACAGTAATTGTTAACAGAGAGTGGGCTGTTGACTGTGAAGAACCTGACTATGTGGTATTTTGGGAAAATGTGGAAAACTTTGGAAGTTTGGGCCAGAAAAGTGGTTGACTGCTGTAAGCAGAGCTTAACAGGCCATTCTAGTAGGGGCCTGGAAGAAAGTAGTGCTGAGAACAATGTAGTTCCTTCCAGAGGGATATAAGGACTTAAGCAGCACTTGGGATATTTTGGCAAAGAGTTTGGCTGGAGTCTGCCCTTGACCTAAATGCTTGCCTGAGGCTAAGTTGAAAAGCAATAGACTAATTTCTCTGGCAGAAGAAATTTCAAGACAGCCTAATGTAGAAATGGTGGTGTGGCTATTAATGGTGAATATTATACAGATTTACAGTGAAAAAGAGCAGATGGGGCAGAAATACAGAATGTACAGGATGGATTGAAAAAGAGCACTAGGAAGATGAATGTTGGAGCCTTGGCATGTGAAGGAGAGGATACCATTGATAAGGAGATTAAAGTGATTAAGGAGATTAAAGTGAGTATGGAGATTAAAGTGATTAAGGAGGGGCCTAGAGAGTCAAACTTAAACAATGGAGATAGTGCCTCCAGGGCAAGACCACACCCAGTTAAACCTCCAACTTGTGAAAAGAAAAATGTGGCAGGGGCCACTAAAGAGAAAAGCTTCTAAAATTCATAAAGCAGGCTGGAGTCCATCCCAAACTTGCAGTCAAACTCGGCAATGCCATTCACCTAGTGCTGGCTTTAGAGGCACAAAAGATGGAAGAGTGAAGGGGTCATCAATTCTTCCTCTGAGGTTTCAGAGAGCCTTGGAGGCCAGGCAGTGTGAAGCAGGGATTCCCCTGCCTAGAGAAGGCCCTGATAGGCCATTGCCTGAAGCTGTGAAGGTGAAGCCTGGTTCACAATGGAGACACCAAGAAGTTCATGATGCCAGAGCTGTGAGGCATCTGCCAAGAAGACCTGCACACAAGGAGTGGTACCAGCATGAGAGAGATGTGTGTTGTATGCAGCAAAGCTAGAGAGGCTGAGCCATCTAAGCCCTTTGGAAGTAAAGTCCCAGAAGTTGGACATGGAGCTACTGGATTTGGTGTTTTTCCTGCTGGTTTTTGGTTTTGTTTTGGTCTGGTATTTCCTTACTATGCCTCCATCCCTCCTTTTTGGAATAGTAATGTGTATTCGGTTCCACTGTATGTTGGGAGTATGTAATTTGTCTTTGATTTTACAGAAGTTTACAGTTAAGATATTTACCTGAGTCGCAGAAGAGACTTTGGTGGACTGTGGAATTTAAATAATATTGAGACTGATAATGACTATGGGGACTTTTAAAGTTGGACTAAATGCATTTTGCATTTTATATGTTCATGAGCCTATGGGAGCCAGGAGATGGAATATGGTGATTTGAATGAAAATGTCCCCCATAGGCTCCAAGTGTTTGGACATTTGTCTGTGGATAGATTTGCATTTTGTGTTTTTTTTTTTTTGGAGGAAGCACATCACTGGGGGTGTGCTTACAGAGTTTTTAAGCCTTGTCAGATCTCCAGTCGCTCTCTTGCTTCCTGTGCTTGCATGATGACAGTGCTATTTTGGGAGGTTTCAGAAGGTGTGGCTATCCTGGAGGAAGCACATCACTGGGGGTGTGCTTACAGAGTTTTTAAGCCTTGTCAGATCTCCAGTCACTCTCTTGCTTCCTGTGCTTGCGTGATGACATGAGAGCTTAGCTTCTGCTGCCCCTGCTCCAGCCAGCTCCAGCCACCATGCCTCCCTGTCATGATGGACTCTAATTCCTCTGAGACTAACCTCAAATAAACTCTTCCTTCTATAAATTGCTTGGGTCAGTGTTTCTATCACAGCAACAGAAAAGTGACTAATACTGTGTGTGTGTGTGTGTGTGTGTAGATAAATAGATATATCTGTTTTACCATGTGACTGTCAAAGTGATGCCACACTTCAGATAAATGTAAAAACAAGTGATCATAAGAGATTTAAGAGCACAGGATCATTGTTGAGCCGTTCTAACCAACCTCACAGTGACTCTTACTCCATGGCTGTATCTAAGAAACAATATTGATAGCTGGACATACCAAGATGTGAGACGTTTGGACATCATAGCCTACTTTTCTTTCCTTCTTTGAGTAGTTACTATTATGACTTGTATGAATGTGGGAGTGGTATTACAATAGCAATGACTGTAATAATTTGCATTATTTTCAGAATGCAGAATGCTGATGGTAAGGATAAGGTCTCTTACAGACTCGCTGCCACTGATGCTCAGTGGTATCCCGGGTAGTATCTTGATGTATTCTGTATCAGAATCTAAGAAGCTTTCCCTGGCTACTGTTGATACTAGGCTAATCCCTTCCCAGTGCTGTCATTTGTCCTGCAAATTATAATAACTGTTTCCTCCAGAGATAGTGAGAGATAATGGGGATTCCATCACCTGGATGCCCCATTTCACACCTGAGAGTTGAAATATAACACACACACACACACACACACACACACACAAACTCAAACACACATGTTATAAATGACTTCCCTTTAAAGCCAAGCAGCACATATTAAACTGGGTAAGAAAATTCACAGTGCTCTTTTTTACATAGAATCCAGAAAAAGGCTGAACTGGGCACAGTTACAGGTCTGTTTTACCTTACTAATTCATGTAGGAAATGCCCCCATGTGTCCCAAACCAGAACAGAGCATTGCAAATTGTGTAGCAGAAAATTTGTTTCAGACAATGACCCATTTTGCTACATTTTGAGGGACATTTGTACAACTGGAAATGGATGGAGGCATAGGAGTATGGTTAAGTTTTGTGCTTGTTGCTATTGTATTAGAATTATAAGCAATTCCATTTTTAAACGAAGCATAGTAAACATTAGAATGTGGAGCTTTTAAGACTTCCTCAAATATAAATGTGGTTTTCTGGAAGCTAGAAAAAAAAATTTGTGTTATACTCATAGTATTTCTATAAGTTATGGTTTTGTTTAAAATAAGTATTAGAGCATTTATCAGAAACACAAACAAATTTAAAATCACTTTTTAATCTCTTCTTAGCCATGGTTATTTTCATGCTATGCTAATCTTTTTTTTTTTTTTTGTCAAAACCCAAAGATAGTGCTGTTTCTTGAGTATGTGTGTTACTTATAGAGCCATCATAGTAAAAATCTATAGGTTTCAATCATGCCTTATCACCGGATGGACCGCACTACATTTCTAGATTTTATTTAGCTTTCATGTTTGCCTCCCAACCCTTACTGGCATTTGGTAATCTCTTCCATTGTTCCTCAGCCTGCCTGAAATTGAACAGTTATCCTTGTCCTAATAACTTCAACACTAAGCTCTGCTGCTTTCTCCAAATCTGGAATGTGAATTAGAATAAACAAAAGACTCTGAATCATTCTATGACCCCAAAGATCAATTGCCTCCAAAAAGGAAGAATACCAAGGTATGGCCACTTGGAGTTTTCCTTCAGCTTCTTTCACTAACATCATGTTCCTGAGGGTTCATATGAAGCTTGTCTGGACCATGGATTTGTGAGGAACAAGAAAGCCCTGAGAAGCAGACAGGTCATCAAACTATCTATTCTGAGAATGGAAGGTTGCTGCTCAATCCATGACTCTGGCAAGCACCACCAACATAGCATTCTTCATTATATTATGTCTTTAGTAGTTAGTGGGCACATCCTGCTGAATAGACACCATTCTCACTTTGTACAACTTTAAGATGCTTTCGATTTACGATGAAAGCAATTACATTTACAAGTAAATTTACAATTTACAGTGGATTGTATTAAAGTTCCCTAAAGGAACAGAACTAATAAAATGAAATTTTATATACATTAAATGGAATATATTAGATTGATTTACATATTGATTCTTGATTCTTGTAGTCCAGCAATAGTTGCCCTTACATTGGAGAGGCTGAGAACATGACAGTTGTTTGGTCCACAAGACTGGAAGCCTCAGTAATTCCAATTTACAATCTAAGGCCTTGAGGGTGGGTAGAGATAAACTGGTCTTCATTTTACTTTAGAAGACTGAAGAAGCTGGGTTCTGCTATCAGTGGAGAATGATAGTGGCAAGACAACAAAAGAAAAGAATAGTTTTGATATTATCCCTATGAGACCTGTTGGGTACTGAATCTTTAGAACTCTGAGAGATGTTGCTTTAGAAAGACTGAAAGATATAAAGTTCATGATATTTTTACAGGAATAATAGGAAAAACCTCAAACAAGTTACTATATAAAACACTACTAACACTAATAATCCCACAGGTACCACTATCTAATCAAAAAATTATCAGAGTTAATGAAAATGACCAACTTGAGTTCCAACACCGGGCTCCCTCAATGATGAACTGTGACCTAGGAGATGTAAGACAAAACAAACCCTTTGTTCCCCAAGTTGTTGTTCATCAGAGAGTTTTGTCATAGAAAAGCAATGAGATTAATAATTAAGATGAATTATATACTTTTTTAAATGTCTATTTTTATTGAATTTTTGTGCATTTCATATAATATATCTTAATCATATGAGGTCCTTTCACCTACTTGGACCCCTTATAGCCTGCCCACAGAATATCATGCATTCTGTCATATGTGTGAATGCCTATCAAGTCAAGTTTGTGTATCTAGATGTTCCTCAGTGGATTTTATAATTATTTTAAATATTTTTATGATAATTTTATGTGCATGATGCATGTATGATGTAAATATCACTGGTAGTGTGAATGATAATGTCTCCCATAGGCTCCAAGTATTTGAACATATTTTTCCTCAATTGGTGGTGCTGTTTTGAAGAAAGTACTTCTTTCTTCAAAAGGAAAAAAGTACTGCTGAGAGCAATGTTTTTCCAGGGGGGCAAAAGGACTTAAACAGAAACTAGAATATTTCAGTAAGGAGTCTGGCTACTCTGTGCCCACAGCCTAAGAGCTTGCCTGAGGCTAAGTTGAAATATATAAACCCTTTGGAAGTAAAGTCCCAGAAGTCATATATGGAGCTACTGGATTTGATATTTGCCCTGCTGGTTTTCTCTCTTGTTTTAGTCCAATATTTCTTCACTATTCCTCTGTACCTCCCTTTTGAAATGGAAATGTGTAATCAGTTCCAGTGTATGTTGTGAATATGTAATTTGTCTTTTAAATTTGCAGGGTCTGGGTGTCAGAAGAGACTTTGAACTGTGGACTTTTGAATAGTATTAAGACTGGTAAAGACTATTATTAGGGTTTCAAACAGCAGCAGCTCCCCCCTCCCCAATAGGGACCTATGGACTTTTGAAGGCTGAAAAAGGGAACTGAGCTGATAAGCACCTTGGCCTTTGAAGCCAAGGGACACAAACTCTGCTAAGAAGCAGCCTACCTTTCCTCTGATCTCCAAAGACAAGATAAGCAGATTCTACCTGTTAACCATAGATTTTAGGAGCTGTTTAATACAGCAGCCTTTCCCTTATCTTAAGAGGGAAAAAGTAAACACTTCCAGACCCAGATCCTGCCTGGCAGACTGAAAGGAGCCAGGTTTACAAGCCCTGCTTTTCCTGCTTCTCCCTGCTTGATTTTTCCCCAAAACTTGCCCCCCCTTCTGCAACCTGAAGCCCCTGTATATAAGTCCCAGATCACAACCCATGAGCTGACATTTTTCCCTTCCCCAAGGGAAACGTGTCCCTTGCGAAATAAAGCTGTATCCCACTGAGAGTTCTATCTGTGCCTTGGTGCCTCATGCTCCATTGGCCCGCTCTCCACCCAAAACTTTTACCTATCAACTATGGGGAGTTTTAAGACTAAATTCATTTTGCATTTTATATGGTCATGAGCCTATGGGGGCCAGGGACTGGAATGTGGTGATTTGAATGATAATTCAAATAATAGGCTCAAAGTGTTTGGGCATTTTGTCTCCAGTTGATGGAGCTGTTTTGAGAAATCTTAGAATTTGTGACCACGCTGGAGGAAGCATGTAACTCAGGGTAAGCTAAATAAGTTCCCTTGGTCACAGGGTTTTATCACAATAATAGAATAGTAATTAAGAGAGTATGCAAGTATGGTTTCACATGAGTATTATTACACACATGTGGAAGTTAGTTAACAACTTTCATGAATCAGTACTCTCTGCTTTGTTATTTCTTCTGGTCTGTGTACTTCAGGTTGGCTGATCTGGGCAGTTCTGTAAAATTCTCTTATGTCTGTCTACTTTTCCCAATTAGGATTGCTGAAATTTCAGAATTACAGTATTGACTGTATTCAGCTTTTTTATGTAAGTTCCAGGGATCAAAGTCAGTTTGTTAAGTTTTATGGCACTGCCTTTACCCATTGAGTTATCTGACCATCCCTGAAATATTTTATTCTTTTTTTCTTTGTTTGTTTATTTTTGTTGTTTTAATCTTTTTAAGTCAGTGTCTCCCTGTAATCCCAGCTGGCCCAGAACTCACTATGTAGACCAGGCTTACCTGAAACTCACAGTGACCCACCAGCCTCTGCTTCTTAAGGGCTGGGATTAAAGTTGTGTACCACCAAGCCAAGCCTAAATTTAAGAGTTTTCAGATATAAGTACCTCTTTTTAAAAAATATTTATTGAGCTTTTGTAATTTCATACAACATTTCTTAATCAAATTTAGATCTTCACCTCCATGCATGCCTCCTGACCCCTCAATGAGACTTCATGTATTCCACACATTAAATTGAGGGGTGGTCAAGAGAGGAGGAATGAGGGGAGGCAGGTGTTTTTTGGGGAATGGGAATATGAGAGCACTAGGACTGGGGAGGGATGAGGGAGGCCAGATGGGAGGGAAAAGTGTAGAAACGAATGAATGGACAGGACTAGGAAACCCAGAGGGAAATGTGATGCCCCTGAAACCCATGAGAAATGCCCATACAGTGTCTAAACATTACTGCATATGTATACATGGGAATAGCTTGGCAAGGAACACAGTGCCAGATAGAAGACCTCCCCTTAAATGG
>NW_008353213.1:386748-404113 GCF_000622305.1 Nannospalax galili | reverse complement strand
GACAGGTGCGGCACAGAGGGGAGAGGCTAGGACCAGCCTGGGTCCCTCTCTTAGGGGCTAAGAGGGATGGTGTGACGGCGACTCAAAAACTACACCGAGTCGGGAGTCTTGTTGAGGCAGGAACTCACTTTATTGCATCAGGCATTAGCTTATATAGTTTAAGCAAAAGGGGTGTGGAAAAGGTGGTGGGTATAAGAATGTGCCATCTGGGGCGAAGACTGTGGGCCACTGGGAATTTACCACACCAGTTGTTACTGTGCAGAGGCAATCCTAGATAGGGCTCTGCTGAGTCACCTCCACGCAGAAGTGACAGACCAGAGAGACAGGTCGCTAATCTTTAGCCAGGCTTAGGAAATTATATTAGGCCTCATTTTCCTCCATGTTGTGTATATGAGGGTCCTGAAGGCTCAACAACTACTGTTGAAGACAGGACATACTTTGGATCCAGGACTTGGAGCAATGGAGTAAGAACTGACCTGGAGGTCTTGTACCTGAAATTTAGATATCACAATGCTAGATGATAATATGAAAACCATCAAGGGAGAAAAACATCAATGGTCCAACCCAGCCCTAAACCCTAATAACCATAATGATGGCACTATCTATTGGTGCAGTGGTGGCACTGTTATATAGGGGCAATCAACAGCTATCTAATTGGAATTAAAGCCCTCTTGATGGGAATGAACTCATGGGCAGCACTGTAAACTCAGCCAAATACACATGGCAAGAGAGGACATAGATCCTAGAAAAAACCCTCTTTCATATCTCTAGAAAAATGAATTTTCTTACCATGTGCTAAATATGGCTCCTTATATTTACAGACAAGCATACTGTACACTGTTCATCAGAGAAGCTTCTTTTTACAATAGATGGAGGCTAGTGCAGATTCCATAGCTGATCAGACACAGAAAATATACATCTGAGAGATGCCAAATTCTAGGTGACACATCTACAGTTGAACATCTCTACCTACTCATGGAACAGGGCGGAACTAGGGGTAGCCTGAAAACTAATGCATCTCTCAACTCTCACCAGTAAACCTTCTCAGAACATAGTGTGATGGATACAGAAGGTCACAACTGGCCAAGTTTTAAAGAATAAGAGACTGCAGAGTATGGTCTTTTAAATTCTGAAACCTGAGGTTCCTCAGTGTGGTTCACACCATAATTCACTTCAGTGGGACAAGTGGGTTTTTTTGGGGGCATATTCTGTTTTGTTTTTCATATTATTTGTGTTTTTGCACTGCTGTTTGGGCATGTGGATATTCTTTGTTGGTTGGGTCTAGTAAGAACTTGTATTTTTCATTTGTGTAATTTAATTTTGTTTCTTTTTATGCTGTTTATATAGCTTGGTTACTTTTTGTTCAGGTTTGGAAAATACATTGGTGTGTGTTTCAGGTTCTTGCAGAGTAGTAGACTGCCCTGAGTGGATGGCGGGACAGGGTAGTATGTAGGCTGGACAAGTTAGTAGGAGGGCTTGTCTGTGTCAGACAGATCAGAAGTCAATGGAGTCTATCCTAGGGAGTTTAGTTAGTTTGGGTTAGGGAGCTAGTCCAGGGACCTGAGGCAGAGGAATTGGTGCCTTCCTGGGTACAGGGTGGCAAGGAATAGGGTGGCAGTGGGCAAGTGGAATGGAATAGAGAGAAGTGGGTGGCATAGACTTACCAGAGTCCAGACTGGGCAGATCTATCCAGCTGATCAGAAGTTAGGGAAGTTGGTGGAGTTGGGGGGACTGCCTGAGTATGTACTTAGCAGTCTATGTTAAGGTATTTAGCTAGTGTGAGTTAGGGATCTGTCTAGGGATCTGATGCAGAGGAATTGGAGTCTGCCTAGGTCTGAGGCTGGCAGGGACAAGGTGGGAGTGGGCTACAAGAATGGACTAGAGATGCAGTGGGCAAAATCTGACTTACCAGATTCCTAGATGGACAGGTCTGTCTGCCTCATCAGGAGCCAGGGAAGATGGAGGTGGAAGGAATCACCTGTGTAGGGACTTAGCAATCTACAGTAGAGTGTTGTGACCCAGAAGATGTTCTTCTGACCCTATGATGACAAGCCATTGTCCCGCCTCCTTCCCATGGTCTGCAAAGAAGCCACTCCCCTTCCCTCTTCCAGACATTCCGTTGACCATAACCCCTTGCATGGGAGGGGCTAAGGGTATTCAAGCTGGGAAAACCAGGAGGTTGGTCTCTTGCCATTTTGTAAGGCTGCCCAGAACCACAGGATTTATGTCTGGGTATGGACTTTTGAACATAGCTGTGAATGGCTGGGGGCGCCCACTTGTCTGTAAGTAAACCCGTACCCCAAGCTCAGTCAGCAAGTTCAATATACCCCTTAAGATTCTTCAAACGGGGGTTTGGAGAATTTTTTTCCTCAGGCTGTTGCAAGTACTGTGGGAGGAGAGTACTGGATGGAACATGCACCTCCTAGCAGTGAATTTGACTTACATTTGGCGTAGCCCAGCAGGATAGAAAAAACCGAGAATGAGTTTTGGAAGAGTGTTGATGATGTCCCTGATATGGGGAAAGAGACCAACAACCAAAGTAAAGTGGGGTGAGGGGAGAGTTTGGGCTGAGGAAATGTTAACCAGGTGAGCCATTCCCAAAGGCTTGGGTGGGGATGGTTGAAATGGTATGGTTAATGCAGTGGACAGTGAGATATGTAGCTATGGTGAGGCCTTCTAAGCAGTTGAGGTTGATGGGAGAGATCCCAGGGTGGCAGCCATCGTGTAAATGGTAGGGTGGCATGCCTGAGTATGGTGAGGCCCTGAAAAGGGAAGAAGGCCTGGAACAGATTCTACCATCTCTGGGAGTAGCACACCGGGACAGAAATGTCAAAAAGCAGCTGCAGAGGCTGCGTGGCCGCTGCCATTGTTAATAAAAAATTTGTCCCAGGCAGAGGCCTTAGCCAGAAGGGAAACCGAAGGTGTTAGAGAGGAATTAGAAGAGGAGAGGGATAGGAGGCTGGCCCCTTCGGTACTGGCCTCTGACCTTGCCAGTAAATTAGATAAGAGAGAAAAGGAGATGGAGGTGTTGGCATGCCATTTTTTACATCTAGGAGGTCAAAGAGTAAAAAAAAGCCCAGATCAGAATGATAATAAAAGACCTATCCTGGGACCCTCAAACCTGGAACCCCTGGGAAGAGTTGGGTAGTGAGGAAGAAGGAAGTGACCTAGAGATAGTGGGAGAGGCTCCTTGGGTCTGACCTTTAATTCAAAGAAAGGCAAAATCCATGGTCCAACATGCCAATGGAGGTCTTAACAAAAGACTGGTGCAGAAGAACATGGTGTTCAGAGAATACTCAGCGCCAGAACTATTCAAACTGGGAAAGACATTTAAACAAGCTATGAAGGAGCCTGTGGCCACCTGGCTTGTGAGGCTATGGGATATGGGGGCAGATGGAATCATTTGGGGCAGATGGAATCATTTTAAGTTCTACAGAAGCAGAGAAGTTAAGCAACATAACCACTTATCCCTCTTTGAGACAAAGATGTCACAATTTAAGACAACATGAGGGAAACCAGTCCATGATGGATTGGCTCATATGAGCCATTCAGGATACATGGGTATCTCCAGCTGAGATTCCCATGAATATTAGAGATTGGAAAACCATTGAGGAAGGACAGGCTCTGTTGAGGGAAATGGACATGAGGGAAGCTGTATTTGATGCCTAGTTCACGGGCCCAGGACTGCGTTTACAGGAGACTTAAGAAAGAAACTGATTCAGCAAGGCCCATGAAACTGATATGGAGCTTTGATAGCAGTGTGAAGCCCCATGGTCGGACATGACCTATATAAGGTTGCTGAGGCTCTGGCAGATTTAAATGATTTAGATCAACATGTAAACAGGGTTTGAAAGGTGCTAAAGTAAGTAGACACAAGGGAAAAGGGGCCCCTCCATGTCTCTGAGCATAGATGTGGATGGATCTGCACAGAGCAGGAGTTGCTGCGGACAAGAGAGATGGGCAGCCAAATGCTGTGAATGTGAGCCTGTGGAAGGCTTAAGACCTGACCAGCAATTCAAGGGAGAAGTAAGAGAAACAGGGGACCAGGAGGTGCAGGTAACTACAACTGTGTCCCTGCTCCAGAGGAATGAATCCTCATTGGATGGGACCCCTGCCCAACCACTGCCTTGAGGGGGTGGCCAAGGTTGCCCAAAGGTGAGGGCCATACTGGGGTACCAGAGGCCACACGTTGAACTGAGGATTTATTGGTCCCCCGTCAATATCCAAAACACATGAGCCCTAGTGGATACTAGGGTAGAGTGTACATAAATTCACAGGAATCCTCAAAAACTTCAGGACCAGTGGATACCAGTGGATGGGTATGGGGATAAAACCATACAAGTAAAGCAGACTAGACTAATTCTCGGAATGGGCAACTATTCCTCCAGCCCCAGGAGTACAAGGTGTGTATCTCTCCCCTTCAAGAGAACATTTTAGGGGTGTTCCCTGCTGGGTCACACCCTACATACTACTGTGGGAGAGTTTTGGCAGATGGTGCGAACAGTAAAGGTGATTACTTGGGGGCTGGCAAGATGGGAGCCAAATTGCCCACCCCGTGGAGGGTGGTGAATATCAAACAGTACCAGCTGCCTGGGGATCGAGATGAAATTACTGAAACCATCCAGGAGCTTGAGTGAATAGAAGTTATCTACCTAGCCCACAGGCTTTTCAAAATCCCTGTTTGGCCTATCAGGAATCCAGATGGCTCCTGGAGAATGACTGTAGATTACCGGGAGTTAAATAAAGTTGCACCTCCCATTCATGCAGCGGTGCCCAACATTGAACTGCTAACTGATCAGCTGGCGCAAGAAATGGGGTCCTTCCACTGTGCAGCAGACCTTGCTAATGCATTCTTTAGTATTCCCCTAGCCACTGAATCCCAAGATCAATTTACATTCACATGGAATGGATGACAATGGACTTTCAGAGTACGTCTCCAGGGTAACCTCCATAGCCCCACAGTTTGTCATGGGATGGTGGCCTGTTACCCTCCTGTAAGGATGTTCCACTACATAGATGACATAATGCTAACTTCTGAATGCCTTACAGGTTTGGATGCTCATTTAGTGAACATGCAAGTGCACCTGAAGGAGCAAGGATGGGAAATCAACCCACAGAAGGGCCTGGTACAGTGGTAAAATTCTTAGGAGTTTTATGGTTAGGCAGAACTTACATGATTCCCAGTGCAGTGGTTGAGAAAATGTTACAGTAACCCATACCAATAAGTGCTAAGCACTTACAGGTAATTTTGGGATTTCTTGGGTATTGGTGAATTTTTATACCTCACTTTCCTCAGGTTACCCAGCCCCTGTATAATCTAATAAAAAGAGGTGCTACATAGGATTGGGACACAAAGGTACTGGTTGGGCAAGCTAAGCAGCTGTATGGCCCAATACTTCAGTGTCCCTTCCTCTTGGAAGTCACCAGGAGCCCTGAAGATTATGGGTGGGGCTTGTGGCAACAACAACCTGAACAGACTATCCCAATTGGGTTCTGGTCACAAGCATTGAAAGGGGCAGATTCCCAGTACACAGCATTAGAACAGTGACTGCTGGCTGGGTACAAAGGATGGCAACAGGTAGAATCTGTTATGGGCCCTATCCCCATTACAGTAAAAACTGCATATCCCATAAAATGATGGGTGGAGGGCCTGTTAGCCATGACCCTGTCAGGGGTGTACCTAAACCAAATGCTGCAAAGATGGCATGCATATTTGCAAAAGTGAGGGGGTGGTGTCAGCAAGCCTGAACACCAGTGCCATGCACCAACTAAAGTATCATCCAAGCAATTGTGTTTATGCCCATGGCAGTTACTGTCTACACGGTCTTGCTTCTTACAGTTTGTGTTTTCATTGTAGGTGGAATCCCACTAAATTGAGCCATCAGCCTATGACAAACAGAGGATGCTTAGACTTGAAGAGTCCAGTGCCCTATTACAATGGGAGAAAGGTTACCCCACCCCCTCTGAGGTGAAGGGATATTCACGGAAGTAGTGGGCAGAAAGTTTTGTGAGACCCAGAGGAAAGGGTGGAGAGTGAGACCCAGAGGATGTTCCTCTGACCCTGTGATGCCAAGCCCTGGACCGGCCTCCTTCCCATGCTCTGCAAAGAAGCCACTCCCCTTCCCACTTCCAGCCAATTGGTTGACCACAGCCACTTGCAGGGGAGGGGCTAAGGGTATAAGAGCTGGGCAAACCACAAGGCTATTCTCTTGCCATTTTGTAGGGCTGTCCAGAACCACAGCATTTTTGTCTGGTTGTGGACTTTCAAACATAGCCGTTAATAGGGGGGTGTGCCCACTTGTCTGTAAGTAAATCCACACCCCAAGCTCAGTTAGCAACTCCAATAAACTCGTTAAGACCTTTAAACCAGGATTTGGAGACTCTTTTCCTCAGGCTGTTGCAAGCACCATGGGAGGAGGGGATTGGATGCCACCTGCACCTCCCAGCAGTGAATTTGAATTACAGGTGTTTAGCTAGTCTGAGTTAGAAATCTAGTCCAGGGATCTGAGCTGGAGGAAATGGAGTCTGCCTGGATCCAAGGCTGGCTGGAGATCACATAAGTATATCATCTGAAAAGACATCTATTCACATACTCTGAAAATTTTATTTTCCTAAAATTTGAGAAATAATATTAATGGGAAAATAAATGAGATACTTCAGAGGAAGCATTAGAGATAGATATACATTGTTGATAATGTATATTTTCAAAGTATATAGAAAGAGATTTCAAATTTGCTAACACTAAACCATTAAGATCCTTATCTTGTTCAAACTATTTCATGACGTCTTAGTCCCAAGAACTCTTATTCACTCCTCAATAATTAAAACATAATTTATCTTACAAGTTTTCTCTAGCATTTCCTCATAATAATGTGATATAGACACCGGTGACCAAGTGCTGTTCATATTGTGAATGGTGGCTATGCATGCCTGTCTCATGTACCTGAAATCTCAGGTATGGGGTAGACAGCTCAATAATTGGCATAAGATGTCAGAGTAAAGATAAGCATCGCTGATCTTATATTACCTCTGAGAAGTATAAATAGAGTCCTTCTATTTGGATCTTGGCCTTTCTGAGTCACCAGAAACATTATACAGGTTTCTAAATGAAGCGTAGAACACATAAGCCTGGAGATATGTTAAAATATTCAGTCTACAATTTGAAAATTCTACTATGATCTTTCATATACTTGTGAAAACTATGTATGAGAAACCCCATTTCTGATACAGAGCATAAATCATTTCTTGGGAATGCCAAGAAAGAGAATGAAACCACGGAAGAAATAGTTTCGGGAACAAAATGACTAGAATATTTAACAGAAAGGAAAAGGTGTAGCTTTTTTAAAATAAGGAGTGCTTCATGAATTTGTGTGTCATTCTTGCACAGGAGCCATGCTAATCTTCTCTGTGTGCTTCCAATTTTAGTATATGTGCTGTCAAAGTGAGCCCGGAAAAAGTATAACAAGGGGTTTTTGAAGGGTGGAGAATTGACACAGTATCTCAATCTGTACCACAGGTTGGTCTGGAATTCACAGCACAGACCTCAGCTTTTATAGTCCTAGAATTAGAGGGATGAACTACAATAACTGGTTCCCAGGGGTTCTTTATTCGATTATACTATTTGGGACAAAATCTCTTTCTAAACGAAGCTTCACGTGCCTTGCGTTACATATATTCTCTTCTAAGAATATATCATGCAATTCCCCCAAACCAAAAATGGCTGCATTCATGTTCAAATTGATGGCAACATACAAAACACTCTCTGTTCTTTGCTTCATTCATTTAAAAAAATGTCACAGGATTGGATTCGTGCTCAAATTGTGTATTTCCACATTCCTGTATACATATTTCTTGTTATGCTATTCCCAAGTCACTAAGATATTTCCTCTAAGATGCTGCTGCCTTCATTAATGCACACAGTTCTGAGGACTAGGATGCAGAAAAGCAAAGCCCTCTACCAGCTTCTCTCGTTTAGCTCCTGGCCCACTACATAGATGTTGCCACGTGTTCCATAGCAATAGTACATGTACATTTCTCCATATCTAATAATGCAGCTAATGGAGAAGAATGGAAACAGAATATATGTGCTGAATACCCTGAATACTCAACTCTAACTGAATCTGCTTTGATATTTCTTGTCTAGAGTCCCCACCTCACACAGGTGCTATTGGTGAATCCCCAAAGAGCCCGTGGACTCTTTGGTGCAGATTAGCCCTATCCAAGCAACATCAGCTCTCCGTTTCCAGGATGTGATTTCTGTTGGTCTTCATCACTCAGCTTGATACTTGCTTACATACACTAACAAATAAAAATCCAAAGGCCAGAAATATGTTACCTCTTTTGAAGTTTTTGAGCTGTTAAGTCCCAAAGACCAAGAAACATTGCTGGCTATTGTCATTGTTAATGGATACTCTCCATAACCTGATGCTAGGACTCTAATGCTGAAGACACTATATACTTGAGTCATAGAACGTAATGAAAAAGTAAATTACTCAACTGTGGTCTCTGTGAGCTATAATAATAAATAGCCTGCTAAGACACCCACACTGTTGAATAGTGAATCCGATTGTTATGGGAACAATAAACTGCTCTTAGCTTAGATTTGAGGCCCATTCCACAGATGAAATCAATACCAGTAACCATTACTGGAGCAAGAACCTGTGGCTAAACAGGTCATAGCCAATAGTGGTAGAACAGGAGCTTGGTAGGAAGAATGTGAGTCATGTCTGATAATTTTAGGAAAGGACTGGCTGACAACTGTATAAAGAAAGCATGATAAACTAATCAAGATGGATTTTTTTGTGATTGGAGACATCACTCAGCTTGATACTTGCTGCTCCTCCAGAGGACCCAAGTTCAGTTCCCAGCATTCATTCCTGCAACTGACAACCACCTGTAACTCCAGCTCCAGGGACTCTGATAATCTTTTCATGTCTCTGTGTTAGCAACAGCATACATGCAGCACAAATCTTGGTAGGAAGAATGTGAGTCATGTCTGATAATTTTAGGAAAGGACTGGCTGACAACTGTATAAAGAAAGCATGATAAACTAATCAAGATGGATTTTTTTGTGATTGGAGACATCACTCAGCTTGATACTTGCTGCTCCTCCAGAGGACCCAAGTTCAGGTCCCAGCATTCATTCCTGTGGCTGACAACCACCTGTAACTCCAACTCCAGAGAATATGATAATCTTTTCAGGTCTCTGTGTTAGCAACAGCATACATGCAGCACACACACACACACACACACAAACACACACACACACACACACACAGAGATGTAATAAGAATTTTTTTTAATTTTTATAAAGATAGATTTGTTCATGCACAGAGATCTGCCTGCCTTTGCCTCCTGAGTGCTGGGATTAAAGGCGTGTGCTACCGCACCCAGTCTGTACATATTATTTTTGTGTTGAGCTGTTGTTAACCATCCAGATTTGGAGATAATAATGTTTGTAGAAATATCTCCAGAGAATCATGAAACATTCATAAATACGTTCAGGGAACTGAAAGAGGACAGGTATAAAAGGTGAATGAAAACCATGACACGCACACTGTTGAATGAGATAAGTAAAACAATTCAAGGCTTGAATCCCAACACAGTTCATTGATGGTCATTCCAGGGCAGTTTTTTCCTCATTATCAGCAAAGTGGACAAAACTGATGCTTATTACTCCTTTGTGGATCCTGGATATCCCAGGGTTACAAAAGTTTTCATAAATCTCAACTCCAGATACATCATGGACAATGCATGAGGCAGGCAGCTGTAGGATTTACTGCCACTCCCCTAAGGTGTTGTTTTTGATCTTTCACATAGAGAAACATTCTCAATTTTATTACTATTCATTTTATAGGTAAAGGTATCAGACTAGCACTTCATATGAAATGTGGAAAAGCATAATGAAGTTGTTAAATAAATCTATGTAGTAATACTTTTATAATAAATGGGAATATGAATTGATAAGGCAGCTATATTCTCAAAGAGCCACTTCACTAAGTCCTGAGAACTCAGAAACTTTCAAAATTGAAACATCTCACTTAGAGGAAATTTAAGGAATGACCACAGATATCCAATAACTTTTTTTGTATTGCAGCTAGTGATAAGGTGAAAGCTGAATTTGGAAGGCAGGTTTCGGATTGTGCTGTATTTTCCTTACACTAGATTAAAAATAAGCATTTATCCATAGAGTGATATTACTTTTCTATTAAGGCTTTATTTAGAAACTATGGGTGCTGTTGGTGTTTGAAGAGTCATTCTTTAAGCAGAACTAGAAGTTATTTATTTAACCCCTCTATTCATATACAGACACAGATATTTATTTCTCTACCAAAGAAGGCATGAACTTAACCTGATATTTGTTATTCTGTTCCAATGCACATACTTTAAGTATTCTCCTTTCAAATAAGTAGTTCCTATTTCTAACAGAGAAAGCCATTGTTTGATCAATTCTCTCATGAAAACTAAGTCTATCATCTCCTACACTTGCATACATCTTTTCCCACATATTACTACATAGATGTAATATCAGCTACCATTCTGTGGCCATCAATATATACCTGTCATTGCATAGGTATGTTTCGCAGATGTTTTGATTGGGATTATTGTACAGGCAACCCTTAACTTTGTGGATGCTGAGCTCAGGGGCCAGGAATGGAGGGTGGGGAGGAGACAGGATTTTAAAAAAGATTCCTTGAGCCACTAACAAATGAGACAGTTTTAAGTAGGTGAGGGCACAGAGGGCTGTGGGTAGGTATCTGCTAGGTAAGCACACATATGTCCTTTATTCCATTTGATAGAATATGTGAACCTCAGAAAAACCATGAGCTTCCTTAGAGGAATCCATAAAGGCATAAAAACCATCACAGTGGCCGAAAGGCTCTAAATTGTAAAAGTTCAAAGTTTCCCCAGTGATCTAACAGTTATAGATTAAAAACCTGACTCTGCTCATCCCTTATCACCTGGTCACTCCCAATCTCCCATCTTCACCCTCTACCAACAACTGCTCCAATTTCACCTCTCTCTCTCTCCCCTCATTTTTCTCCCCTTTCTCATAGACAGAGACAGAGACACAGACACAGACACACACAGACACAGACACTCACACACATACACACAAAGACACACACACACACACACACTCATGCACACAGGATCACTTATTTAGCATTGAAAAGAGATATTGAGAGGAAATGTTTGTGGAGCCCACCTGTCTCCTCTAAGGCCATAGATAACTTTCCTGCCAGTTCCTGGGTAAATAATCTTGAGAAGGAGACCTTAAAGCCAGGGCACTAACTCGACTCCCCACTAAGTGTACTTGTGTCCCACAACCCTGGTATAAACTCCCCCTGGTTTCTTTGTTTAGTTTTAGATGCTTGGTCCCACAGACAGACTCTACCTCTCACTGTATCTTCTTTGAATAAAGGAAGATATATTCCTTGCCTGTTGCAGGTCTAGCTCTGGATACTTATCTCCTACTCCTCTATCTTTCAGAATCTTCCTGCCTCCAAAACTGTAACAATCTATGATGTTTTCAGCCAACAGGTTTGTGGTCCTTTAAAAATGACAGCCCCAAGAATCTAATGAACCATGCTATAGTGTAGCAAGATATTTTTGGGAAAAGATATAATGAACGATTTTGTCATATTTTATTTTATTAAAAATAAAAGAACATGGACAGTTTGAGACCTGGGTCTATATAGTCTCTCCTCATGTAATGTGAAAAACAATTATGTTTATTTCAGGACTCATTTATATTTTTAAGTTGCTATTTTATATGTGTTTAAATGGAATAATCAGTAATAAATGTTTTTTTTTCTTTTATTAAAGTTTTTATATTAAAATGTATGTTTTCTTTTAGTTTTTACAAATAATTTTAATTCTGTGACAATGTCATACATGTATATATTTTTATCAGAGTCACATACCCTTTAACCCTCCCTTTTAAAAATTATTTAATAATCACATACTTAGAAGAAGCATTTCATTACGCCAGCATTTACATATTCAATAACAATTTCCTAAGCTAAGATGCATCTCTTTCAAAATTGGCTGTAAATTTTTAAGTTTACAGTTGAATTATTACATTGTCCTAGGGACAGACACTGATAACTCTTACCTCTTAGGACTGGAAAAGATTTGACAGTGACAGAATACACAGATTTAAGGAACATGATAGATTGAAGACCAAGAATGAACCCTTGTTAATAGAGGATTTCCCCTCATAAAGGGAATGGCTTAGGTTAAGACTGGATTGAGAACAGGAATAATAATATTGAGTTTTCCAGGAGAAATTGGGACAGATGTGTATAAACATAAGCTAGGAAGGAAAGTCATTCTCATCACATACGAAGGGAGGGAATTCCTAAATTTGTGTGGCTGTGCTGGTAGTAATGAGCCTCTCTCTCCTTATAAATCTTGACTCTGGAGTTGGTTTTTGTTTTAGATGTCAATGTAATTATTGCTCTCATTTCATATCCAGTTTATCACTGAAATGAATCCACATGGGAAGGAAAGTGCTATTGTTTCAAGATATCTGGGCAGTTACTCATCTGAACTCACAACAATGGTCACAGTATGTACACGTCCCACCTAAGCTCAAGCCTGATAATACTGCAGCATGGAACTGGGGCAGTGGGTAAGAAAGCATAACTCTATCTGAGGAACTATTGACAACCTATGGATGTGGGTACATGGAGAGTCAGTTTTGTGTAAGAGAAACTTTGTTGGTTAACCAGGCTTCAGTGATACTCCCACACTGAAGGGCATTTGGGGAGACAATTTTGACTCAACAGGCCACCATATATATTCAAAAAATAATGATGTAAATTGCCCTTTGTTAAGTTAGATGTGATGGTGTAAAAATGAAATCCTAGTATTTGGAAGGCTAAGGCAGGAGCATTACCATAAGTTGAGAGTTGTAAATGAGTGACTAATAAACTTTAAAGGCACCAGTGAAAAGAACCCGTGTACATTTTTAAAATTCTGAAATTGTGCCATAATTAACAGTGCCTGTATGAGACAGAAAAGTAGCAATAAAGCATGTGCTGGTAACAAATTAATCAAGGTAAGATGCGATTCACAGAACACAGAATTAACACTGTCACTCTGGCAGCCAGAGCAACACATTCATCATAGAAACATCCCATATCACTAATTTTGCCTGGGACACCTGGGACCCTTGTGCCACTGCTGAGTTATTGAGATGAACAAGCCTTGCAGCTGTGCCCAGCCCTGCTCATTCCCTGATGATTTGTATGTGCTCGGAGTACTTTTCACCATTCTGAAGAATTCTTAATAGGCTCCTTATAACCTGTGCAGGAATCAGTTGAACATCACATAGGTTGTTTCCATTTCATGGCTATTGTCAATAAAATATCAAACAATCATGAATGAAGAGGTATCTCTACCATAGGACACAGAATCATTTGGGTGTGTGTCCGAAAGTGGTATTGGTGGATCATGGGGTGTATCTATTTCTGGCTTTTCGACCAATCTCCACACTGTTTTCCATAGTGGGCTGCACACGTTTTCTCTCCCACATGCAGTGAGTAAGATTTCCCCTAGCCTCACAACCTCACCACCATCATTTTTTTTTAAAATCTTAGCCATTCTAACTAGGATAAGGTTAAATGTCAAGGCATCTTCCTCAATGCTCTTTCACTTTATTTTTTGAGATAGGGTCTCTCACTGAACCTCACAGAATCTGAAGTTCACAGATTCAACTAGACTGGTTGACCAGCAAGCCCCAGGGATCCTCCCATTTCCAAAGGTCCAGCACTGGGATTATACGCACATACTGTGTATGTATATATGTATGTTTTGTGTGTGTATATGTTTGTGTTTGTGTATAGAAATATGGAAACAAAAAAAGGCAGAATATCAGTTTACAAAGACGAGACATCACAAATTACTATTAATATAAAGAGTATAAATTTTTCCAATTTCCACTTGCATTTAATAGGACTTCTGAATCTGCAGTAGTTATATAACTATATACAGACTAGTGAAACTAGATTCCTGCTTCTCACCCTACACAAAACTTAACTCCAAATATATCAATGACTTCAACATGAAAACTAATACACTGAATCTCATACAGTAGAAAGTAGGGAGGTCACTAGACCTTATGGACACAGGAATAAATTTCTGGACAGGACCCTGATAGTTCTGGCATTAAGACCAACATCTGAAAAATGGAGCATCATAAAGTATAAATTTTTTGTACAGCGAAGAATGCTTTCATTCAACTGAAGAGGCAGCCTACAGAATGGGGGGATAATTCAACTATACTCATAATCTGACACAAAGGTTGTATCTCGAATATGTGAAGAAACCAGCAAAACAACACCAAGGTGGCTAAAAAGGTTGATTATTTAAAGAATACTTTTTCTGGGAGACAGAGTCAGCATCACTTGTAAGGCTAGTATGGGAATTCAGAGCTAAAGACCCTGGTATCAGCAGAAACTAAAGCTCTTGATCTATAAGCCATCCCACATAACAGATGGGGTTTCATCAAGGTTTGGTGAAAATGGAGCTGGGGCAGAGTGTTCTCTCACCATCAGAAGTCTGGAGTCTGAAGACACTGCAGTTTATTATTTTCAACACTGTTGAGATATCCTTCTCATAGACAAAGCATCCAGAAAAGCAGAATTGTAAGAACACTGCCTGAGAATTTCCTACTGGTGCCTAAATGGGCTGAGATTATTTCTGAGATGCAGAAGGCTTTAATGTATATTGTAAGGTCTTAGTAGAAGCAGTCAAGCAATGTTCTTGAAATCTTTCTCTGTGTCTTTCTTTTCTGCCTCAGCAGAAATAGGGTAAATGATTCCCCTAGTCTCTCCTGGGGCCTTGGCCCCATCTTGCTGAGGTTGCTGGAGAATACCTAACTAGCCTGGGTGAGCTACACAATTCCCCCAACGCTCCCATCTCCCTACATTGGGATAAACTCCAGTCACTCCCACTAGTCTAGTCCAGAGCTCACGCCTTCTCCATTAACTAGTAAGAACCAGAACATTTTGTTCCTATCAGCACTCCTTGGGTTTTGGCCGTGTCCTGCTGAGGCTGCCAAAGAGTACCTGACTAGCTGGGAGAGATGGCCATGTCCAGCCCTGATGGGTCACAATTCACCTGCTTTGAGACTAATCCATTACCTGGCTCCAGAGCTCACAGCTTCTTTGCTTAGCTAGTTAGAACCAGCCCAGCAATGGCCTCTCACATTGACTAGGCCTTGTCTCCTTTGCCCTCCTGAAGAGTTCTGGCTAGCCTGCTTGTATCCATTCAATCCTCCAAAAAAAAAAAAAAAAAAAAAAGAGAGAACCTGAAGCCCAGACCAATTAACTGTTTAGACCAGATCAGAAAGCAACCAAGCTACATCAACAATATAAACAGAATTAAACTTCAACACAACAAAGGCAGGCCTGAGTTTCACAGCACACAAAGCAACAAAAGAAATCTGTATACCCAGACCACAATGAAAATACATAGCAGTTAGTCAGTCCAACCTGCTGCTCCAGGAAACAGAAAACAAACATCATGTGTGAGGGAACTCAGATCTATAACCGTCACATGTCCTCTTTCATAAGTGTATGGACCTTTAAATCTTTAGATATGTGTGTTTAAATTAGGAAATCCATAGAGTTAAATATAAGAGGAAAAGGTTTATGGGAGGGGAGCTTGAGTACAGTGACATAATAGGGGAAATAGTAATAATGTCATAGGAAAGGTTATATGATGGGGTAAAGTTCAGGGCAAAGGAGAGAGGATGAGGAAGGATAATTAGCAGTAAATTTTTTCTCATTTCATATCAAAATATACAACATAAGTTCTCTCCATTTTACATATATATATGCGATGGAAATAGTTCACACTTATGGCCAGGAACCTGTGGATAGGCAGGACACAGGCCATAGGAGAGAAGTGTTATTGTTTCTTTTGATGAGTAATCAAACAATTAAACCGACTACTAATGAGTTATTGTTACATTCACAGATTTGAGCCTTTCTCAGCTGCAACCATGGAAGCTTCACCTTGTAGCAGACGTAGAATAACAGAGAAGCACAAGTGGTTGTCGTGTAGAGAGTAACAGACCTCAGAGTGTTGGATTCGAAATGGATTACTATAGTGAACCTTCTCCTCCCAAGGATCAGGGTATTTACAGCAGTGAGGTGGGTAGATTTTAGGAGCCAGAAGTAGTGTCTGAACACAAGTAAACCTGAACTGTATCTCATACTCATATAATCAAGGCTGAATTCTCTTCTACGAAAATACAAATAGGAGTGAAGAAGCTTTGAAGAAAGTCTTTGTTGGTGCTTTCTATCTTCATGGATATGGTGCATGACAGCATCGCATCACTTGATAAGGTATTCTGTAAGGGACAGGAGAGAACCGATGTCAATCCATTCAAAATAGGTCCGCCTGGTTTCCTGCTCAATGAATGAAGGAACCAGAAATTTCATGTGTCCTTTTTTGGTACATCACAAAACTATACAAATGTTTGTCTTACGCTAAGGAAAAAAGTAGTAATTTTCCATTTATTTTTGAATTATTGTGTAACAAAGATGAGATCAGATATCCATGCCAAGAAACAACCAAGGACACAACTACCAGATGCCTGGGTTCCATCAGGAAAACACTAGCAACATGAAGAACCAATAAAATGTGTCACTTCCAGAAATTAGCACACTCATGGAAAAAATTCCTGAGAAAGGCAGCACAGCTGATACATAGACAATGATTTCAAAATAACATTCATAAATACGTTCAGGGAAATGAAAGAGGACAGGTATAAAAGGTGAGTGAAAACCGTGACACACACTGTTGAATGAGGTAAGTAAACAATTCAAGGCTTGAAATTAGAATTCACTGAAGGTAGAGAATCTCCAGGGAAAAGCCAGACAAAGAAAACTAGAAATGAAGAGCTTGGGAAATTATTTACAAACACACACTGAGCCCATTAATATTATAGTGAGCTCTGTAAGTTTTCTGATTTATAAATCAGGCACAGTCTCTCAGGCAGATGGAGGAAGTGTGCAGGTCCAGGACTCTCTTGGGTAAACAGCTGGTCAGACTCTTGAGTGGAGGTTTGTGTTCAAGTGTGAAGCACTGTGGGAGGAAACCCAGGATAATCCTGACAGTAATGATCTGCCAGGTCTTCAGCCTGAACACTGCTGATGGTGAGACTGAAATCTGTCCTAGACCCACTGCCTATGAAACAATCAGGGACCTCAGAGGCCCATGTGGATGCCCAGGAGATCAGCAGTTTAGGAGCCTCTCCTAGTTTCTGCTGATACCATGTCAGGAAGTAATTAGTACCAAGTGATATACTCTGACTGGATTTGCAGTCTCTGCTGTCCTGCTGACACTG
>NW_008353213.1:380371-383746 GCF_000622305.1 Nannospalax galili | reverse complement strand
GTTGTGTGTACATGTGTGTATATGTGTGTATGTGTGTGTATGTGTACGTATGTGTGTGTATGTGTGTGTATGTGTGTGTGTTTATGTAAGTATGTGTGTGTATGAGACTGTAATTGTGTGTGTATGTATGTGTGTGTATGTGTTTATGTCTGTTTGTGTATATGTGTGTGTATGTGTGTATACGTGTGTGTGTATGTGTGTGTGTGTGTATGTATGTATGTGAGTGTATGTGTGTATGTATGTGTGTGTGTATACGTGTGTGTGTATCTGTGTGTGTATGTGTGTCTATATGTGTGTATGTGTGTCTATATGTGTGTATGTGTGTCTATATGTGTGTATGTGTGTCTATATGTGTGTATGTGTGTCTATATGTGTGTATGTGTGTCTATATGTGTGTATGTGTGTCTATATGTGTGTATGTGTGTCTATATGTGTGTATGTGTGTCTATATGTGTGTATGTGTGTCTATATGTGTGTATGTGTGTCTATATGTGTGTATGTGTGTCTATATGTGTGTATGTGTGTCTATATGTGTGTGTGTGTGTATCTGTGTGTGTATGTGTGTCTATATGTGTGTATATGTGTGTGTATGTGTGTTTTGTATATGTTTGTGTGTATGTGTGTGTAATTGTATATGTGTGTATGTGTGTATATGTGTGTGTGTCTGTATGTGTATGTATGTATGTGTGTATGTATGTGTGTGTATATGTGTGTCTATATGTGTATGTGTTTGTATATGTGTGTGTGTATGTGTGAGTGTATGTGTGTGTATGTGTGTGTATGTGTGTGTGTATTTGTGTTTATGTGTGTATGTGTGTGTATATGTGTGTGTATTTGTGTATATGTGTGTCTATGTGTGTTTGTGTATATCTTTGTGTGTATGAGTGTGTATGTGTCTGTATGTGTGTGTTTATGTGTGTATGTGTGTGTATGAGAGTGTAATTGTGTGTGTATGTATGTGTGTGTATGTGTTTATGTGTGTGTATATGTGTGTGTATGTGTATGTATAAGTGTGTGTGTATGTGTGAGTGTATGTGTGTTTATGTGTGTGTATGTGTGTGTATGTGACTGTATGTGTGTGGATGTGTGTGTGTATCTGTATGTATATATGCGTGTATATGTGTGTGTATTTGTGTGTACATGTGTGTATGTGTGTGTGTGTGTGTGTGTGTGTGTGTGTGTAATGAAAGCACGAATGTCAAGGAGGTAATGTATCACCTTTTGATTGGATTTAAGATCTGCTTCAAGGATGAGGACCACAGTTGGCACTGTTATTATGGCCAGGAACCTGTGGATGGGCAGGTCACAGGCCACAGAACAGAAGTGTTATTGGTTATTCTGATGAGTAATCAAAGTATTAAACCAGCTCCTAATGAGTTATTGTTGTATTCACAGAGTTGAGCCTCCCTCAACAACAAGCTGAATTTTGTTCTACAAAAATACAAATAGGAGTGAAGACGCTTTGAAGAAAGTCATTGTTGGTGCTTTCTATCTTCATGGACATGGTGCATGACAGCATCGCATCACTTGATAAGGTATTCTGTAAGGGACAGGAGAGAACCGATGTCAATCCATTCCAAATAGGTCCGCCTGGTTTCCTGCTCAATGAATGAAGGAACCAGAAATTTCATGTGTCCTTTTTTGGTACATCACAAAACTATACAAATGTTTGTCTTACGCTAAGGAAAAAAGTAGTAATTTTCCATTTATTTTTGAATTATTGTGACAGTTCTTATTTTTCTAGCCTAAACATATACTAATTACAAATAAAATGCTGAACGTTATTCTATAGCATATTTACTTCATGTTAGGGAACCCTTATGAAGTGGACCTTAAGAAGTTAATGTTTGAAAGTTTTGGTGCCCAGCTATTAGATCCCACTACTTAGAGATGGTTCATGGGGGCTCTGATACAGTCAAAGGATGTATTGATTGAGGATGCATAAATTAATGACATTATTGGTATATGGTAGAAAGAGAAGGCCCAGATTGGGTTTGAAGAAGTAGGTCATCAGATCAACTAGTGTATACCTTTGAAAAAATTCTCTCTCTCTCTCTCTCTCTCTCTCTCTGATTACCAGATGTCAGGGGTGTGTAGCTTTTTTCCTGCCATGCCCACCTTCCATGATATTTTAACTTTTCACTAGTTTTACAGCAATGAGCCAAATCTACCATGTACAGAAACGTCTGGGAATGTGAGACAAAATTAGTCTTTGCTCCTTTACGTTGGCTTCCTAAGTTTTTTCGGCACAAGGAAGCAACAATTGTTGCACTTATCACAGTCCACATAGCACCACAGTTGTCCAGGGAAACACCCAGCACATCTGTGTCCCCATTTTAGGTTTGGGAATATGGAGAAAATTAAGAAAGGCCAATTCCTATGGAGACAGCTTTAAAAGATATTCAGATTTTTCAAAGAGTCATATGTAGTCTATAAATCTCTTCATCCCTGCTGCATTATTTTGTTTCAAAATATGTATACAATTAATATTTCAATAAATTAATGTGATAGATACCATGTCATTTAATGGGGGCATAATTAAATTCTATTAATTCTTGTGAAACCAAGAATGGAAGAGTCTGTTGACACAAAATCACATCCATCACTATAATGTGGACTGAGGTTTCTCAGTTTCCACAGCTGGAAAGTAGATAAGGAGACTGCAGAGGGAAATGTGGCCTGGGAGAAGGGAGAGGGCACAACCACAAGTATTACATGATTATGTAGAGACAGATGTCACTGCTTTACCTTCATGTGTAGATACTAGACTTTTTACTTTTTATAAGTAGATAAAGTATATGCACAGACACACACACACAGACACAGACACAGACACAGACACACACACACACGCACTACAAGGGAGCGAGGGAAGGAAGGAGCATAACAGTAAGGGACAATGGGGAAAAGTGGGGAATGGAAAGGGAGAAGGTGATGCAGGTCTTCAAATAACATGAGGTACTTCAAAGAAATTGGAGGTTGACAACACTCTCCAGTCTGAGCTGAGGACCTATCGTAACTGAGAGTTGATGAGAAAGAGAGAGTAATTTTTTCTTACTGGTGTGACACGTGGTAGGTTGACCTGACTCCAAAGATAGACCCACAGCCAAGAACATTTGAAAACACAGATTAGACTAGAAAGACCTTTAAAAAGAAAATAACAACAGAGGACATGAAGTTGGGGATGGAGTAGTAATGTGCTGTTGAAGAGGGGGGAGAGGGTCTGAATAGGAGCAAAATATCTCATATGAAATTTTCAAATGACTAGTCATATTTTTAAAGTATAATGCATTTATGAAACCCAAACTTGTGCAATTATGCACATTAATAAGGAAATATTAATTATATTATAAAAACTGGAGCAACCAGTTCCCT
>NW_008353213.1:376921-380343 GCF_000622305.1 Nannospalax galili | reverse complement strand
ACAGATTGTTTCACAGCTTCCAAATAGAAATGAAACATGTGAATGAACGTCTTGACTTCAGCCCATTGACTGCTATGCTGCACTTCTGGACTCAAAAATTATATAAAAAGAATTCCTCACATCGAAGACACACTATTTGTGCCAAATTGCTAAAGAAAAAAAATAAAACCAAATCAAAGTTTTCATAGTATTTTTCTTGAACGATCTTTCACACACACACAAAAAAATCTAGGAGAGTGTCTATTAAATTTCTCCTGAGCTCTGCAAACTTTCTGATTAAGATGTGAGGTACAGACTCTCAGGCAGATGAAGGACGTGTGCAGGTCCAGGACTGTGTGGGGTGGAATAAGCTGGTTGCACTCTGAGTGGAGGTTTGTGTTTGAGTGTGGAGCACGATGGGAGGAACTCATGATAATGCTGCCAGTGATAATCTGTCATCTCTTCAGCCTGGACAGTGATGATGGTGAGACTGAAATCTGTCCCAACCAACTGCCTGTGAAGCGATCAGGAACTCAGAGTCCTCTTTGGATGCCCAGGAGACCACCAGTTTAGGAGCCTGTCCTGGTTTCTGCTGGTATCAGGCCTAGTAGTTTGCAGTTAATGGTGACCCTCTGTCCTGCTGACATAGCCACAGAGCCAGGAGACTGATCATAATGATGTCCCTTTAGGCACGTGAAATTAGGAAGAAACAATGAGCACTAAATATATATAAAGAGAGAGACTTTATACTACAAATATTGAAAATTGTCATTTAAGGAGTCCTGTAAAATGGCAATATGGTAGGTTTTTTATTGTTTTCACATGTCAATAAGTCATTATACCACAGTACATGCTATCTGTATCTCTATCTCTTTAGCAAGATGTCCTGAGTGAAAAATCCCACCACTGAAGACTCCATCTTGTAAACATCCAAAGGGGTTGAAAATAATTCTGCAAGAATGTGTTTTCTTGTGGTGAGCGCACAGACGCTAATACAGGTGTGGTCTAAAAGGATCAGGCTCCATCCTGAACTGGCACCAGAATTCAGTGGCATTAACTGTGTGGTTTTGAAGGAATAGAAGCAAGCCTGAGAGGTCATGAACAGATGAATGCAGGCGACGTGTGACTGGATTTGATTACCTGCATCTCTAAAATGAAGGAACATCTTAAATTAGGTCTCTGGGGTTTGCTCTATTCATTGTGCCCAAGTGGAGGAAAAGGATAAAGGCCTTCCTCCTAAAACTGATTAAGTTACAATCGTTACAGACCCCCATTGCGCAAGTATACAGACTGCAGAATTACAGAAAAGACTCAGATTTCCTGCTGTTTTTCATTCATACTCAACCACTATTTTTTATTTTCACGTGCCAAGAATCTTTGACATCACGTTCCTTTGTCTTTGTAAAATATTTATGATATTTCTTGAGGACTTAGTATGGTTATAAACCATTCCAGTTAGGTTTTTATCTGAGTTACCATATAAGAAGATATCCTAAACTAATTTATAGGCTACTGACTAATAGACCCCTTTACACCAAGCATTTCTAGAGTGAAAAATCTTGACAGTGCTATTCTACAGCGATATTTTCTGTATGAAATAGTAGTTGATGTTTTTCTGATTGTTTTTCAGCTTCTTTTGTGTTTTTGCTCTATTTTCTTTCTCATTTGAGATATTGTGCCATTATTGTGCATACTTTGAGGGAGATCAAACGGTAGACACCATTCCAAATATCTTCAATTGTTCTTTTTCCTGATGCTTCGGAATCCTAATGTTTTTGTTTTATAATGGCACCAGTTATACTGGATTATGTCCCCTACAAGCTCTACACTTTAACATCATTGCCTCTTTAAATCCTGGTTCCACTGTATTCATTAATCATTTGTAGTCATAGCATATGACATGAATGTCCCCATGGTGTACCTGTTACTCAGGATCCTAGGTAAGGAAGGACAACATGGGAAATTTACTTAAACCACTGTGGTCAGTGCTGAATAATTCTTCATACATTTTTCTTGTAATAGGCTTAACAGAGCATATTTGTTGCACATTCCAACCTCGGGTGCAAAATGTGCCATCCAGATAACCTAATGTCCATCCTCCCTGTTGGCATCGCTATGAGAAAGAGTCACAATCCCTTGCTGGCTAAGTCAAAATATGTACACCACTTTAGCAACTGGTACTAACAGAAATCTAGTTAAGATACAAAGCTCCTGACATATTATACATGCAGTTTCCAATCCGGGGTCACATCTAGGTTCAGTGGCAGTGGATCTGGAACAAACTAGTTCCTCATTATCAGAAGTCTGCTGTCAGATGTTGTGACATTACTGCCTGTATGATGTGTATTCTCCCACAGGGATGCAAATCATAACATAATCCCCCAGAGAAACCAAATTTTTGAGGCTGGATTGCACCAGATCCTCCTCTGAGTGCCTCTGTCCATAGAGAGCATTTATCAAATGCAACTTGGTATTGAAGAATAACTGGAATGTTTTGGTAGAAGTGGCCAGGAAAGCTCTTTGCATCATAAGTCTCCATTATCCTCCCCCTCAGTACCATAGAATGAGGCCTCCTCTTTACTTTATTATAAAGTGCATGGATTGTTGTCCCTGAGGCATCTGGGTTTTACCATCAGTTGTACTGCAAAAAGTACAATAGGAGGCATTTTAGGTATGACAAGCAGGTGCTCTTTAACATGGAAAAATGAGTTCACATTACAGCAATTAAATGGCTGAGGAAATAGACTGTCAAGTAGTCAGGAAAGTTGGTATTAGACACAGGGGAAACTCATTTTATGCTCTATAGTTCATGATGTCTGGTCTAGTAGCAGAGGTTTTTATCACTGAAAGTATGAGCTAATCAGTTATGTGTCACTGAAACTCAGTCCTAGTAGTACAGAACTGGAGCACTGAAGCCTACCTCCACTTGCAAAACTGCAGTGGAGGTTCTTCAGTGTTCACCTCTGTCCATAAGTCTGTCAGCCACTGTGTGTGTATAGTCTATTCACCAGTTCTTACTCTAAAATCTCATGAGAAACTCTATAGAAAATCATTCAAGTTTGGAGAGATGGATCAGCAGTTAAGAACACTGGTTGTTCTTGTAGAAGACCCGGGTTCAAATCCCAGCACTCACATGGCAGCTAACAACTGTCTGTAACACCAGTTCCAGGGGATCCAACAGTCTTTTCTGTCTTCTGCAGACACTGCACGATATGGATGCACTTACCTACATGTAGGGAATACACACATACACATAAAAAATTATTAAAATATTTATTAAGGCCGGGTGTGGTGGCACACGCCTTTAATTCCAGCTCTTGGGAGGCAGAGGCAGGTGGATCTCTGTGAGTTGAAGGCCAGCGGGGGATACATAGTGAGTTCCAGGAAAGCTGGGGCTACAGGGAGACTCTGTCTCAAAAAAGATCAAAAAAATTTATTCAAAA
>NW_008353213.1:370247-376839 GCF_000622305.1 Nannospalax galili | reverse complement strand
AAGAAAATCATTCAATAAAAATTGTTTCCTTTTCAAAATTAGTCCAGAAGTATATGTCAACATTTATATCAGATGTAACTACTTAGAAGTCAATAGCAGCTTGCCTTATGGAATATTAGAAGATATTAATGAAAAGTTCTTCTTTTCTTTGTGATGTCATTTGTTTTATGCTTACTATATGATCTTTCTCTTGATGACAAAATTATTGTCAGTTCTCTATCATCATAAAGAGTCCTGGAAGCACACTTCCCAGATACACATTTTCCCCTGTAATGTCCACAATTTGGACCCTGCTATGTGGTATAGAGGTTATACGTGTAGGATTCAATATGTAGTAGCAGTTACAGGAAGATGCTTGGACTGGTAGTGGTGAAGACCAGAGAATCATCAGGAAGGTGTTGGAGGCAACTGAGAGAATCAAAGCCACAACCCTGTGCTCCTTTGATAAGTCTGAAACTTTGGAGGCCATACCTTAGAATACATGTACTCTGAAGGAGCACCAGAGAATCCCCTATTTCAATATGCAATTCCACCCAATAAATGCCACAATTTATTAATAATATCTGATTGCACTGACTGTAATATTTGACAGTAAAAACTTGAGAGGGAAATATTCATTTTGACTCATGGTGTCAGAAAGTTCAGTCCACCAAATATGAAGGTGTATTAACAAGAAGAAGAGATTTACACACACACACACACACATACACACACACACACACACAATCAACAAATTTAAAAAAATGTGTTATTTTCGGGACTCAGATTTGCTTTGCTTAGCGGGGGACCTGCTGGCTTCAGGGCAGAAGGTCTGATTGGTGACAGAGTCATCAACTCTGGGACCTGTGTCTTCCCAACAGGACGATTTATTTTAGAATTCATCTGGTTTTTATTCATCCCAAGGAACTAGCAGTCATGTGGGATGGCAGTCATACACAAAGATTTAGGGTACAAAGAAACAGGACATTTAGTCTGCTAGTTGGTGCCAGAAGGATTCTTAAACTTTTACTCAAGGTTATCAATGCCCATCCAGTAATTTATTGGCCACAATGGTTTCTTTCTTAGAGCTAAAAACATGGTGAACTTTTAGCTTTTAGCTCAGGAGTAAACCTTTAACCTGACCTAATCTCTTATTCAGGGATAGCTGAGTTATTTGTTCAGGACAAGGAGATGAGCTAAGTGTTGTTGACCAAGACGCTTTTCCACAGAGCAGGGAGCCTGCACTTTTATGACCGGGCCGCTTCCTCCTGCCAGTCTAGCAGTGTTCTGCAAGGCAGGGATTATCAGAGCCACTGTTTTCAGTGCCCCTCCCTTTAGCAGAGAATGCAGCCTGGACCTATAAGTGTTAGGCTCACCTCACCCTAGGGCCTGGCATCCTGGTTTCCTACATATTATATTTGAGGAGGAAGCATGGAAATTTACATCATGTTATTAAGTAGAGGTGATAAACATTCCCATTGAAATCTACCCAATGACTTTATAGACATACACAGGCACCAAGAATCCAAGTGCAATCGATTATGACTAGGAATAAATACATACAGATTAGAGATGTATGCTCCAACATCTCAGTGCTAATAGCAAAACAATGAGTCTTTCTGCAAAGAACAATATATTCTAAAATGAAATGGAGATCTTTTTTAAAGGTTAAAAACTCATTCAATTTTGTAGATGTACTCTTGCTCTGGAGTGAGTTTCTGAATATGTTAAAGCTGTAATGAAATGATTCTTCTAATCATATAGTTATTAAATTTTTTTTTAAAATGACAAAAAAAACAGAAAGAGAGGACAAGGATGGAAAAGGCCAGACACAACGTCTATCGAAGTACCTGGGCCCACTGACCCTCTTCTTCTTGCTTGGACAAAACCCTCAAAGTTCCTATAACCTTCCAAAGGTGCACCAATATACCTATACCCTCTTCTTCCTGCTTGGACAAAACCCTCAAAGTTCCTATAACCTTCCAAAGGCGCACCAATATACCTATGTAAGAATATGAACCTTAATGAACAATTCAACAACAAACTAAGGCGCCCCACAGACATTTAATGGTTATTTTCCAGAAACCATTTCCTGGGAATATTAGGAGATTTCTGCTTTGCTATATAACTGTCAAGTGATCCCACAACCCAGATACCTATGCTGAAAAACACATACCATTTTTGAGAAAATCATAGTAACTGTTGTTATGTCTTTGTTTTTTGAACCAAAGAGAAGGAAAGTCAGAAACAGAGAAAGCTTCCTGAATCCTTATTTCAAAATATCTCAATGACCTTACCAGTCCCATCTGTATCTCTGAGAAATATTATCAGGTGGAGTCACTTGTGGGAAAGCAGGTAGGTAGCCCGGACTCACATTCTTACTTTGCTGGTGAGGTGTATAATATCTTGTATCAATAGAGAGGCCTCTGGTGCTATTGTTGACAGTAACTATTAATTAGTAAGTAAGAAGACATAAGAACTATGTTTTTGAAAACAATAAAAAAATGATCAGTTTTGAGGTACCAATAGAGAGCTGAGGACATGAAATGGAGGGTGATTTCTCCATAGTGCTTGTACTATGATCTCCCAAACATCGTTGTCAATTTTATCTTGAGACCTGGAACACTGTATGATGAGGACAGCTAGCACCTGAGTTCATAGGTAGAAAATCTCTTGATTTAAACTGTTTATCTCTTATCAATTTGGTTCTGAGAGTTTCAGTACCAGAAGTTGGTGTAGCAATAAGTTCTTACTTATGGTTTGTTCATTTACTTCCATATTAGGAAGAAAAAATAATTTTACATGCAGAGCTGGAGAGGAACAAGAAGAGCCATAGTGATGGAAGGGAAAAGAAATCATGAGGAAAAAACTCCGTTTCCTCTTGCCTCTCCTTTGTAATTAATCATTTAGAGGTTATGAAATTTTCAAACAATATCAGATAGGGTAAATATGGGATGGTGAAGAAGCAGAGGGATTTCTGAATGTGGTTTTCTATTTTCTTCTGCCTCCTATTTTACAGGCTCTAGTTCCTCTCTGGGATAGAAAGAACATACTAACCTTCAGACAAGGCTCAGTTCAGATCTGTCCCTGGCACTCACTGATCCATGGACAGACTACACCAATCTTCTGCTGATGGATTCTACTGTGAAAGGCAGCACTGAGGATGTGAAGGGTGATCTGAAAGTTTAGCCAATTGACTCATTGTGAAGGGTCCTTTTTTTTTTTTACAAAGAATCCTCATTCAGTTCTGCTTCCTTAAGAACAGTGCTGGGACTGTCAAGTCTGTGTCCACCCTGCATCTGCTTGCCTGCAGGTCCACATCAGACACCCATTTTGACATTGACTTGTGTGAATCGAGCTTCATGGTGATGATAATCCATGGACTGCCCCTCCACCCCCATTGAACACATTGTCACCACCTGGGATGTCATGGAGAAGATCTGGCACAACACCTGGCACTTTCTAATGAGCTGTGAGGGGTCCTGAGGAACACCTCATGCTCACCTAGGTCCTTGTGAACCCCACAGACAAACCTTGAAAAGATGATTGTCGAGACTTTCAACATCCCAGCTATGTAGGTAGCTATCCAGGCCATGTTGTCTCTGCAAGCCTCTGGCCCTACCAGTGGCATCGTGATAGGCTCCAGTTGATGGGGTCACTCACACTGTATCCATCTATGAGGACAAAGCTCTCCCACAGGCCGTCTTGTGTCAGGACCTGGCTGACAGACCTGACAGGTAATCGTATGAAGATCTTGATTGACCTTGTTGTCTACAGCTTCACCCACACAGCCGGGTGGGAAATCATGTGTAACATCAAAGCTTTGTGCTACTTTGCCCTGGACTTCTAGCAAGAGATGACCACTCTTCTATCTTTCTTCTCCCTGGGGAAGAGCTATGCCTAAGTTATCACCATTGGCAACGAGTGCTTTCAATGGCCCAGACATTCTTCCCGCCTTCTTTCCTGGGCATGGAATTCCGCAGTATCCACGAAATTGCCCTTGATTCCATCATGAAGTGTGACGTCATCACCTGCAGGAACCTCTATGCCAACACTGCGCTGTCTGGTGGCACTACAGGTACCCTGGCATTGCAGACAGGATGTTGAAAGAGATCACTGCTCTGGCTCCCAGCGTGATGAAACTCAAGATTAACTCTCCTGCTGAGCACACGTCCTTGGTGTGGATTGATGGCTCCATCCTGCCTTTCTGTCAAGGTTGCAGCAGATGTGGATCAGCAAACTGGAGTACAACGAGTCCTGATGAGTCCGAACCCTCCATCATGCACCTCAAATACTTCTAGGCCGAAAGTTACTGAGTGAGCTGTTATACCCTTTCTTGATAAAACCTAACTTTGCTGAGAAAACAAAACAAAACAAATGGAGACAACATTGGCATGGCTTTGTTTTTAATTTAAAAAATCTTTGTTTTGATGCTTTTGACTGAGAATTTAAAAACATGAATTGTCCCAGCACCCACATGGCAGCTATGAACCATCCTTAATTCCTATTCCAGGGGAATCTGAAGCCCTCTTCTGACCTCTGCGGCACTGCACGACATGGGTGCACTCAAATACGCACAGGCAATACACTCATACAAATAAAATAAAAGTAATAAAATATTTTAAAATAAATAATAAATAATAAATGAATAAATGAATAAATAAATAAATAAATAAATAAATATAAATAACATGAATGGTGAAGGCAACAGCAGTCTGTTGGAGCAAGCAGCCCCAAGTTCTATGATGTGACTGTGAAATACAATTGTACATATTTTTTAAATAGTCATTCCTAGTATCCCTACCCTCCCAAAAGACACCTCCACTTTCCAAAAGAGGATGACACAGCATTGTTTTTGTTTAAGCTATGCACTGCAATTTTTTAAATTTCTGCCTTAATACTTTCTTACTGTTTTTGTTTTTGAATGAACAGTCATCTTGGTCCCTTCTTTTTGCCCTCCAAACGTGAAATGTATGAAGGCTTTTGGTCTCCCTGGCAGTGGGTTGAGATGTCAGGCATCAAGGAATTGATAAGTAGTTTAATAAAAGTACACACCTTATAACATAAACATACAAAAAGAATGGTGCTGGGCTCATAGGCACAAACATGCCTGTATCTGCCTTTTATGTGGATGTTGGCAATTCAAAGTCAAGTACTCAGACTCATGTTTGAACAGTGAGCAGTATTTCTCTCTGAGCCATTTCCCTGCTCCCTCCTGGTTCAAGGTTATGATGCTTTACATAAACGCGCTGTAGTAATTTTGTGTAATCGAATAAAATCACAGATAATCACACCATATACACTGAAAAACATTATATTTCAGTATAAATATTGGTGATTTTCTGTTAAAAATGATGCCTGGCTACAAGGGCTTTTTGCTATATTTAGACTCCAAAGACTAGTATCTGATATGAGTTCGTTTATCATCTTAAGTTTAAGTTCTGTCTGACTGTCTCTCTGTATCTGTCTCTGTCTCTCTCTTTGTCTCTCTGTCTTTCTGTCTCTCTGTATCTGTCTCTGTCTCTCTCTGTCCTGTTCTGTCATTTAGTTAGCAACATGAGCCAATAATAAATATTTTAAAAAGAAGATGACAGTGGTAGGTGCTTCTCTGGGGACATATGACCTCTCCAGGTATTTAAACTTGGCTGTTTAAAGTATCATGTATATCTAACTTCCTACTGAGTGGACTGTAAGTGCAATTAGACAACTGTTGAGTACCTTCAAGAAAAAAAAAATTCATGACTGCACCAATAGAAACAGTTTTCCAGGCTGCTCACTGCTGTGGTTTGTAGACTTTACAGCTGGGAAGGACCATTGATTTATTCTCTTCCTCAGCAGCTTGCATAATGTCTTCTGATACTATGAGAGCTAGTATTCTGGGATGGTGATTCCAGGTCAGTTGCATCTCAATTGCTCTAAGTCCTGTGTCTGAAGTATGTCATGCCTTCAGCAGTAGGGTCTTACTTTCAAGTTCTGGCAGGCAATCAAGAGCTGTAGAAACAGACATAATATATTGGGAGTCTCTTAAACTATTCTGATCAACAACTCAAAGGGAGTGTCCCCTTGCCTGGCGCTGTGACTTTTGTTATACAGCCTTCAGCTATAGACATGTATTCATAAATATATAGTACATACAATTTTAATAGCTTATGAAATACTTCATTCCTTTTGTTATCTCAAATTACCAGAGTATTACTTGTGTATCTTTCCTCTCTCTCTCCCTGTATAGCCCTGTTTCTTCCCTCCCTAGTACCCCCATTTTCCCTATTCTCCCTTTCATAACTCCTCTGTCCTACTAAGCCTCCCACTCTTGAGCTCCTTCTTACTCTCCACTCCTCCCCAACCCCCTGACACCATCCTTAATCTCTATTTTCCAGGTTCTTGTGATTACTTCAGGATATACATTCACATCTTACTTTTTTACATAATTTCTTACTATATTCTAAATAAGCATTCCTATTTCACAGAAAAGTGTAGATTGCACCATTCATCCAACTTCTTCTTGCAACAGATAGAGACTATTACAAACTTCTATAATGGGTCATATGCAGAGAATAAGTGACCATGAAGTGCTAAAACCCTAGGTGATATGTCTACAATACAATCTCTACAC
>NW_008353213.1:354195-369892 GCF_000622305.1 Nannospalax galili | reverse complement strand
TTTTTATGTGTATAATGTTTTGTCTGCATGTATGTAAGTGCACCCATTTTGTGCAATGTGGAAGCCAGAAGAGGGCAATGGATCCCCTGTATCTGGAACTATAGATGGTGGTCGTCAACCACCACATGGATACGGGGAATTAAAACTTCATCTTCTGAAAATGCAGCCAGGGTCCTTAACCACTGATCCATCTCTAAAGCCCAGATTAAGAAGTTTTAAGATGTTTTGTATGAAGTTCACGAAAATTTAATAAAATATGCACTGAAAAAAATATTTATTGTGCCAGGCGTGGTGGTGCATACCTTTAATCCCAGCACTCGGGAGGCAGAGGCTGGCAGATCTCTGTGAGTTCAAGGCTGGCCTGGTCTACATAGTGAGTACCAGGACAGCTGGGTATACAAGGAAACCCCGTCTCAAAAAAGACAAAAAAATTTTATTGTGAAGGAGATGGTATAATGGATTGAGTTTGAGGGGTTACTGGGAAGGGAAGAAAAATAATGCAAATACAATACTCGGCCATGAAACTCAAAAGTACAATAATTTTTAAAGTGTTTTAAAGAGATTTATATGATAGTTTTCTGAGCCTGTTATAATTGAAAGTGATGATAAATACTCCTAAATTATGAGATTAGAGTTTCTTTGGTTAAAAGTAATATCCCTTTAAAAATAGTTGACTAATTTTGGACAAAAAAGTATATATTATTAAGATACATAGCTGCGTCCATAGAGGTCAGAACTCCTTTTCATTGTTACAATATAATTACTCAACTAGGGACCTCCACCATATTTAGAAGTGAGAAGTATGGACAGATATGAGGATAATCACCAGGTTTAGCTAATGGAAGTTCAGAGCATCAGAAACAAACTCTGGACTTCCCAAGGAGGTCTGAGGATGACAGAGTAAGAGGCAATTTTGAAGTCTTTTAGATAGATCCACTGAAGGGGCACTCCAATTTCCTCACCTTGATTCCCTGTTCAGCATGGAAGAAGCCAGAATGGTCTGCGTCTCTATTCCCTATTGGCAATTTGGGTAACCCCATCAGAGGATGGTGTGATAAGAATAGGAGGGAGGAATTGGCTAGGCAGTTAGGGTAAAAAGACCCAAAGAAATGTATTGCAGCACACTCTGTTCCAAAGGCCAAAAATGTCAAAAGTATTTGGGAGCTTGTATCTAGTCCTTAAAAGATTTTATGATTACCTCTTCAGAGGGCGGAATGTTGGAGGGGAGAGAGTGGGCATGGATTTGATCAAAACACCTTATAAGCATGCATGACATTCTCAATAAAGGTTTTGTAAAAATTATTAAAAAGTTAAATATGTTTGCTGCATCCTTTTTCTACAACTGTTTCTCATGTGAAAAGAGTAGGAAGAAGGTAGTTCTTTATAAATAGAACAAAACACACACACACAAACACACAGAGTTGTGTGTAGACATATGGTGATTCTTTCCCATGCATTGTCATGATGGCTCCAGTAACTCATGGGTTTATATTTATATGTTCAATGCAATTAGCACTCCCATTTAATTCTTCCTCCCACATGGCAGAACAGAACATAGATCTTAGAGAAAATCCTACCTATTTCATATCTCCAGACAAATGAAATTTCTTACAATAAACTGAATATGGATTCTTATATTTACAAGTAAGCTTACTATACACCACCCATTCAAAAAGCTTCCTTTTTAACAGATGGAGGTGACTGAAGAATTCCACAACTGGTCAGACACAGAAAATATATGTCTGAGAGATGCCAAGTACTAGGTGACACATCTACATGTGAAACTCTGCACCTCAGACTCATCTAACTTAGCAGAACAAGGGATAGAGAGAAAAATAATGCATCCCTCAACTCTCATCAGTAAAGATTACACAACAGAGTTCAATGCATACAGAAGGCCACAACTGGCCATGTTTTAAATAAAAGAGACTGCAGAATATGTATCCTTGAATGGGGACTCAAATACTGACTCTCACAGGCCTACAGCTCAAGGACCATTGTGGAAGAGGAAGTGGAAAGATTTTAAGAGAAATCACGCACTCAGGGAAGCAGGGACTTACTGGTCATTGGAAGCTTGCATGTGTGAATTTGTAGCACTGGTGGCATGGAACACAGGACCCATGCCTACTCAATTAGACAGGGGCCTTGAGGAGGGGAGAAATGCTTGGCAGGTTGTTCCAAGACTGAGAACTATTGGCATTGAATGATGCTGGATCATGGATAGTACGCTTTATATATGATCTCTAGATGGGTTGACTAGACTCTCATGGACAAATTTACAACGATGGACATTTGGGTACAAACGCTTGATGGAATCATACTTAATGTGCATTACAAAATACATAAGGTCCTGTTGGTAGGTGGGTGACATCAATTGGGGTGGGAGTCTAAATTTAAAAATGTACTGTTGTATAAAATTACAAAAGCTCAGTATTTTTTAAAATATGGTGTCCAAGAAAAAGTAAAAAGCAGCTCTGTTATGTTTCTAAACATAATCTGATAGCTGAAAAGGATCACAGTCCGTAGATGTTGGCATAAAAGGAAAAGAGATACGTCAAAAAGATCACTCCACATGCATATCTAGGCTCACTTGTAGACTCCACAAAAGGTTTTGAATAGACAGGCACAGTCAGTCTGCCATCAATGCATGTTGATAACACTAGGAGGTTCATCAGTTAAAGCAGAGAGTTAACATATTTAAACAATCTCAGCTTCTAAAATGTGAGAGAATAAAGGGAATTTTCTGTATAAAATGTATTTGATTATACTGTTTACTGTGGTGGCTATAAGAAACTGCAGAAAGCATTAAACACATAGGCCACTATGTCAGTGGACAGTGTAGCATTATTCGTTTCTATTGTTGTAGTATTTAATCACATCATTTATTATAAAATACAGAAAGCCTTACCTGAGTAAAGACGTTTGTGCTGCATTGTCTTCCACTTTTAAACATAAAGTGAGATGTGGATTTTTACAGCTACAAAAATATAACAAATTAAATTGAGAAGACAAGTATTTTGTTGGCTTGGATGCACTTGAGGCATGCCAGATACAATTCTAGAGTCAATATTTATTAACAGACAATTAATGCAATTGAGAAGTGTTTTACACTTTTTTTGTATATTTCAAATGGAAGAAGAAAATATTAATTTCTTCTAGCTACTAAGTTCAAATTGTCCAGCTTAGAATGAAACTCTGTGATACAGGGAAGCTCCAGAGTAGCCGAGCTCAATTCCCAGCAACCACATCAGTCACTGTTGTGTGCAACCACAACTGCCTGTATTTCTAGATTTGGAGGAACCAACACCTCTTGCTTCCACTCAAATGCACATCCCTCCCATATTTACAAGAAGTTAATTTTAAAAAACTAAAGGCACAAAGGATTTGGAGGTGTAGCTACTAAAGACAGCACTTGCTTAGAGTGCCTACGAAGACCAGTGTTCAGTGCCTACACCACTGCCAACAACAACAATAACTGTGCTCAATATTTTAAATTTTAGTTGGTAACCTGACTGTAAGATATTACCTGCCATTGTCACATTTAAATGGGAGTGCTTAAAAATAAACATAACAGAATATGTGAGAAGTGTCCAAGAGAAACTGTAGAAGCAAAAACCCAGAGGACATTAATTTTACCATTAGCGATAAAAATAATGAAAATCATTAAAGAGTGTATCTCATGTCTGTGAAAAAATTGGTTTTGAGTAACTTAGAATTATGTAATGATTATTATCTGTACAATTCAATGTATATGCAACAAAAACTTAAAAACATATATAAAAGTCAAAAAAATAAGGTGCACTATGATATGAACTCCAGGATGCAGAATTTAAAAGAACAATCATAAACATGATCAAAGAACTTAAAGAAAACACAAACAACTCAAAGAACTCAAAGAGGAAAGGAAGCAATATGTGATGGAAGTCCAAGGATATATAAACATGTGGCTTAATGAAATATCAAAAACAATTCATGCCTTGAAACGTGAATTCAGAAAAGAGATAGAAATGATGAAATGAACGTGGGATTGAAAAACTCTATAAACCAATTAGAAACAACAGGATAAAGCCTCACAAGCAGAATGAAAGAAATGGAAAACAGAATATGAAGACTGGATGGTGAAGTTGAAGATCTGGGCTATAACGCCTATAATCAACAGCAAAGGAAGTTCTAGCAACTACATGAACTCATGGAGATTAAACAACACACTCCTGAATGATAAATGGATCAAAGAAAAACTTAATAAAGAAATAAAAGTGTTGCTGGAACTAAATGAAAATGTGAATATAACACAAAAAGTCTCTGGGACCCTGTCAAATCAATCCTAAGAGGGAAGCTTAGAGTTATTAGTGCCTACATTAATAAACCAAAAACAACACGTGTAAATGACTTAACAGTGCAAGTCAAGACTCGGGAAAGGCAAGAACAACTCAACTCCATACCTAATAGATGAAAAGAAACAACAAAAACCAGAGCAGAAATTAATGAAATAGGAAAAAGAAATCAATCCAAAAAAATATTGAATCTAAGAGTTGGTTCTTTGAAAGTTTAACCAAGATAGATGGATTAATACTTTTCATAAAGAGGCAGGTTACAAAATCAATTTAACAAAAATCAGTAGCTTTTCTATATACCAATAACAAGCAATCAGAAAAAGCATTCAAGGAAACCCTCCCATTCTCAATCGCTTCAAAAAATATTTAGGAATAAACCTAACTAAAGACATTAAAGATATCAACAATGAAAATTTTGAATCTCTAATAAAGAGAGAAGAAGACACTAGGAGATGGAAAGTCCTACCATGCTCACTGATTGGCAGACTCAATACTGTGAAAATGACAATTTTACCAAAAGCAATTTATAGATTCAGTGCAATCCCAATCAAAATACTCACAACATTCTTCATAAAACTTAAAACTAATTAACCTAAAATTCATATGGATTCACAAAAGACTCCAGAGAACCAAAGCAGTCTTGGGCAAAAGAACAACACTGGGGAGAATCACCATACCAGATCTTGGCCTAAAAGCAACCTCTTCTCTGTGTTCATGAACCAGCCCCCACTCTCACAATCTTTCTGTCCCCTCTTCCACCATGGTCCCTGAGTAATGGGTGAGTGAGGTTGAGTATAGGTGTCTTATGCAATGATACATACTCTGCTGTCTCTTATTCTTTAAAATGTGGCCAGTTGTGGCCTTCTGTATGCCTCACACTATGTTATAAGGAAGGTTTACTGGTGAGCGTTGAGAGTTACCATCTGCTGCATAAAGAAACTTCTCTGGTGAGAGCTGAATCATTCATCCTACGTGTGGAGGTTGCATTGAAAATGCATCACTTAGGTTAGGCATCTCACAGATAGTTATTCTCTTCATCTAACCAGTTGTGGAACTCTGTTAGTCTCCCTCTGTTGTAAAAAGAAGCTTCTTTGATGAGTAGTGTACAGTATGCTTCTCTATAAATATAAGGATCCATATTTAGCATATAGTAAGAAAATTAATTTTTCTAGAAATGTGAAAGACATATGGTTTTTTCTAGGATCTATGTCATCTCTTGACCTGTGTATTTGTCTGAGTTTACATTGCCACCCATGAGATTACTCCCATTTAGAGGGCTTTAGTTTCAATTAGATGGCTGTTGATTGCACCCATATAACAGTGCCACCACTGCACCAATAGAGATAGTTTTCTGTGCTGTCATATTGGTTAATAGGGTTTAGGGCTGAGTTGAACCATTGATGCTTTTCTCCCTTGGTGATTCGCATATTATCATTTAGCATCATGATAGCTAAATTTTGGGTACAAGAACTCAGGTTAATTCTTGCTCCATTGCTCTAAGTCCTGAATCCAAAGTATGTCCTGTCTTCAGTAGCACTGTCTTAACTACTAATTCTGGGTGATAATAAAGATGTTTGGCAATAGCCTGTGTTATTTTTGGCATCTCCTGAACCATTCTCACCAACCGCTAAAGAGGAGGTCTTCTGTCTGGCACTGTGTTCCTTGCCAAGCTGTTCCCAGGTATACATATGCTCAAATGCATAGATACAGTGTGGGCATTTCTCATGGGTTTCAGGGGCAACACATTTCCCTCTGGTTTTCCTAGTCACCCCCCCCCAATTCATTCATTTCTACACTGTTCCCTCCCTCCTGGCCTCCTTCATCCCTCCTCAGTCCCAGTGCCCCCATATTCTCACCCTCCCCCAATAACGCCTGCTTCCCTCCATTCCTGCTCTCTTGATTAGCCCCTTCAACTTCATCTGTGGAATACATGCAGCCTGGTGGGGGTGGTAGGAGGTATGCATATGTGTGAAAACCTAAATTTGATTAAGAAATGTTGTATTAAGTTACCAAAGCTCAATAAACATTTTTAATTTATTCATTTAATAACCACATGATTAGAAGAAACATTTTGTTACAGCTTTAACATATTCAATAACAATTTCCAGAGCAAAGGTACATCTCTCAAAAGTGGCTGTAATTTTTTTTTTTTCACAGTTGAATTAATACCATTATACAATACTGAACTCAGTATAAACCCTATAAGACATAAAATTGAATCATTTAAAAATATACTGTTTCTTACAGAAAGATTCATTGTTTATACTACTAACACTTAGATGTTGGCACATGCATCTCTAATCTCTATGCATCTGATTATTACTAGTCGCAGTCAGTTACACTTGGATCCTTGGCGCCCAAGAATGCATATAAAGTCATTAGGTAGATTTCAATGGTAATGTTTACCAATAAACATTTTTTTTAAAAAAAGATATACTTGTATATGGAGAGTCTTAAATTTAGCCTGGGCTTGGTGGTGCACACCTTTAATCCCAGCACTTAGGAAGTAGAGGCAGGTATATCTCTGCTTGAGGTCAGCCTTGTCTACATAGCGAGTTCCAGGCCAGCTAAGGGTTACAGGGAGACACTGTCTCAAAAAACCAAAACCAATGAAAATCACAAACAACAAAAAAAAGAATAAAATATTTCAGGGATTTTCATATGACACAGTGGGTAAAGGCAGTGCCATAAAACATTAACAAATTGACTTTGATCCCTGGAATTCACATAAAAAAGCTGAATCCAGCCAATACTGTAATTCTGAAATTTCAGCAATCCTGATTGGGAAAAATAGAGAGAGGTAAGAGAATTTTACAGAACTTCCCAGACCAGCCATCCTGAAGTACACAGACCAGAAGAAACACTAAAGCAGAATGAGAGAACTGATTCATGAAAGTTAACTAACTTCCACATGTGTGTAATGATACATGAAATCATGCTTGCATACTCTTTGTTACTTTTCTGTTGCTGTGATAAAACTCTGTGACCAAGGGAACTTGGCTTACCCTTGGTAACATGCTTCCTCCAGCATGGACACATGTTCTAAGACTTCTCAAAACAGCTCCATCAACTGGGAACAAAACACCCAAGTACTTTGAACCTATGGTTTGAATTATCATTCAAACCACCACATTGCAGTTCCTGCCCCTCATAGGCTCATGGCCATATAAAATGCAACATGTCTTTAGTCTTCAAAGTCTCCATAGTCTTTACCAGTCTCAATGCTATTCAAAAGGCCGCAGTCCAAAGTCTCTTCTGAGAGTCAGGGAAGTCACCTAATTGTAACCCTGCAAAATTAACAGACAAATTATATATTCCCAACATACACTGGAACTGAATACTTATTTACATTCCAAAAGGGAGGAACAGAGGCATAATGAGGAAATATCAGACTAAAACAAGATAGAAAACCAGCAGGGTAAAGACTAAATCTGGTAGCTCCACATACGACTTTGGGGACTTTACTTCCAAAGGTTTTAGATATCTCAACCCCTCCAACTTTGCTGTATGTTACATTTCTCTCTTGGGCTGCTATACTTCCTCTATGCAGCTGTATTTGGCAGATGTCTCACATGTCTGGTGTCATGAATGTCTTTTTGGGGTCTCCACTGCCAACAAGACTTTACCACCAAGCCTCAGGCAATGGCCTCTCAGGCCCTCTTGGCCTATCAGGGCATTCTTTATCCAGGAATGCCCTGCTGCATGCTTTGTTGCCTTGGTGGCTCTCTGAAATCATGAAAGAAAAATTGATGACCCCTTCCCTCTTCCATTTTTTATTCCTTAAACCAGCACCAGGTAGAAAATACTGCCAAGTTTGGCTGCAAGTTTGGGATGAACTCCAGCCTGCTTCATCCACAGTAGAAGCTTTTCTCTCCAGTGGTTTTCTAGTTGAAAACCCTTGCTGCATTTTCTTTTACAAGTTGGTGGTTAGCTGGTATGGACTTTCCCTGGAGGCACTCTCTCCATGATTTAAGTGCAAATCTCTAGGTTTCTCTTTAATCACTTTAATTACCATATTAAAGGAATCTTCTCCTTCAGCCTTCCAAAATTAATCTTCCTAGTGCTCTTTTCAATCCAAACTGCACAGTCTGTATTTTTTTCTGCCTCATTTCCTCTTTTTCACTGTAGACTTCCACAATATTCACCATTAACAGACACATCACAGTTTCTACATTAGGCAGTTTTGAAATATTCTCTGCTAACGAAATTAGTCCATTATTTTTCAACTTAGCTACAGGCACATGCTTGGGCCGTGGGCAGAGTAGCCAGACTCTTTACTAAAACATCCCAGTTTCTGTCCAAGTCCTTTTTTTCCTCTCGAACAACATTGTTCTCAACAGTACTTTCTTCCTGGCTCCTACTAGAATGGCCCATTAAGCTTTGCTTACAGCATTCAACTGCTTTTCTAGTCCAAACATTCAAAGTCTTCCACATTCCTTCAAAAACTCACATGGCCAGGTTTGCCACAGCAACACCTTATGATCCTGGTGCCAATTTCATTTCTAGTTACTTTTCTGTAGCTGTGAGAACGCACTGTGACCAAGAGAACTTTTGAGAGGAAGAATTTACTTAGCTTGGGGCTACAAAGGAATGGCTAAGCACAGAAAACAGAGAGTGACTCAAATCCAGGAAGGCTTAAGAACTCTCTAAGCCTATCCCCAGTGACTTGCTTCCTATAGCAAGGTCACACCTTCTAAGGCCTCCCAAAACAGCACCATAGAATGCATGAAATCCTGTGGGCAGGCTATGAGGGGTACAAATAGGTGAAGATGTATTGTATGAAATCAGCAAAATTCAATAAAAATATACAGTTAAAAAAGAAGTCTATAATTCGTCTTAATTATGATTCTAGCTGCTTTTCTATGCTGTGACAAAACTCTCTTGACCAATAACAACTTGGGGAGCAAAGGGTTTGTTTTATCTTATGTCTCTGAGGTGACAGTTCATCACTGAGGGAGACCAACATAGGAACTCAAGTTGATCATTTTCATTAACTCTGATAATTATTTTGATTAGATAGTGGTACCTGTGGAATTATTAGTGTTAATAGTGTTTTATATAGTGAATTGTGTGGGATTTTTATTATTCCTGTGAAAAAAATCATGAACTTGGTATCTTTCAGTCTTTCCAAAGCAACTTCTCTCAGAGTTCTAAAGATTGGCAGTACAGAACAGGTCTCATGGGGCTAAAATGAAATCTATTCTTTTGCTGCTGCCACTGTCTTGCACTGTCATTCTCCACTGACATCAGAACCCAGCTTCTTCTCTCTTCTAAAGTAAACTTAAGACTAGTTTATTTTGAGTCACCCTCAAGTGTCAGGAGCCATGCTCGACATAAGCATTGGAAATTAGATGAGTGCCACTTTAAGAGCTTCTGAGCTCTCTGCATCAGTGGTTTGAGCTGACAGGCTGTACCTGCATGATAAATCAGGTCTTCTAGAAAGTTAGTTTTGGTTCAGTCTGCAGGCACCGGTACGTGCTGTATCCATAGTTACCTTTTTGTTTCTGTTAAGAAAATCTCCTTGATGACCCCAACTCTGAGTCCTATATAAGATCTATGATCCCCATAACAGAGAGAGCCATCTTGTAATCACTCCCCTACCTGTAACTGTTTTTCTTTAAATAAATTCCTCATAAAACTTCAGACTTTTGTCTGAGTTTCTTTCTTGTTGAAGACTCAAGCCTGGTGGGCTTCAGGGGTGTTCGACAATTGGCGCTCAATGTGGAGCACGAAGACCCCCGGCGCTAGGCTTCCCAGAAAGATTTTTTGAGGAGAAAATTGTTTTTTTGAGTAAGTATGAGTATATTTTTTATAGTTATAGGTTGCAAGTTTCAGGGTTTGGTTTATGAGCTCTTGGTATGAGATTTTTAGATTTTAAAGTAGGGGACAGAGTCAGGAAAAAAGTGAAAAAGGCGTCTCAGACAGGAGAAGCAGTTTCACTTGACTTCTGGGCTACTTGGACATTTGGTGGAGCATTTGCTGAATGCTATCCAAGGAGATTGTTTCCAAGCCAGCTTGTTCATACATCTAGAAAGGCGATTAATCTTTATAAAATTCATGAGAAAGTAAGGCGTAAAGTCTTAGGGCAAGTTTGCAGAGTTTTTTATTCAGAGTTTCCTCCTCCTTACCTGGTTCCTGGTGTTCAGAGTTCAGGGAGAAAACAGACACAGATGGCTAACTTTAAATTCTGGCAGAGAAAATCAGACCTAGATGTTAAAAATGGACTGCCCTTTAAACAATGTTTTCTGCCTGATGTCTCTTGCTTGTTGTTTCAAACTGATGTAGACAAGATGAAAATGTGAGAAGCTGACTCTGGGCAGAAACTGGTCCCTTCTGTTCAGACTCATGCTAGTTCTCACAAGCTTCTGTTCTCAAGAATTTTCCAGGTCCAGACTGACCCTCTTACTCTGAGAAAGACACTGAGAGCAGCCTGCATGTTTTAGTGACTTTTTATTTGACTAAAAAGGCTTCCACCTCATGATCAGTTTCTGGGGTGCTAGTGGCTACTAGTATCCACCCAAACTTAGTGAGAGTAGGTTAATCAGGAAACAGAGGCCGTAGTGAGGGCTGTACTCAGAAACTGACGGGGCCATCCACAGCGATGCTTAGGGACGTACAACTGGCATGCCCACGCGATGTTGACACTGTGCATTTTGCAGATCTGCATTGGGTGCCATTCCCAACATGTTTTATTTCAATTTGGTTTAATGGCACCATTTAGCAAATTTCCCTCATTTTGAGCCTGGCAGGGCTTTGTTTGAAAGATGGCAGTTTTGGAACTTTCCTCTGTCTTTCTGTGTTCTTTCCCGACAGCACAGGTCGGTGGCTCAGGTATGAGAGGTGGCATCCTGAGCACTCTAAACAGATGGCTTGTGGCAGAAGGTGCTTGTGATGAGTCTAGGGGCTCTACAGGTAGCTTGTGGCAGGAGTTACAGGTAGTAATGAATGGGTGATTTGTGGCAGGAGTCACTCGTGATGAGCTCTAGAACCTATTTTACTCATTTCTTGGTTCCAATATCTTGCAAAAGATGTCAATAAACATTGTGCGCACTTTGAAAAATTAAAATTAGGCTACTGATATCAGTTATAAATTTTTCTTTGACTTGTTTGTCCCATTTCTAATGTTAAGTTTGCTTGTGTCTCCATGGTTACCTGTTGTCACCTTATTGTTCCATGGATGTGTTTTATGTTACCTTGACAACTTAATGTGTCTGTTTGTGTTACTCTTGGCTCCTCTTTTCTAGATGGATCTGGACTTGGGGAGTGTCCTCTCTCTCCTTTATTTTTGTTTGTTGTATGTCACCTTGGACCCCTGCTTGATAAATGCATACCTCTTTTGCTTAACAGGACTGGAGGATGAGCAAGAAGACACATCCACCATTGTTAATACTTCTTCCTAGGTTAATATCTTCCTTTTTTCCCAGAAATATGGGATGGCTAAGGCATATACTTCAGGAACAAGGTGTGATACTCAGTTCACAAGAAATGAATGACTTTGTGGACTTGCTTGAGAAGGTTTGTCCTTGGTTTCCTGAACAGGGTCCTTTGACATTGGATGTATGGCAAAAAGTGGGTGCGGAGTTACAGGTGTATTATACTAAACAAGGGCCATTATAGGTCCCAGAGTAGACTTTCACACTCTGGACTCTCATTCAAGATTGCTTGAGGTCCGGGCCAGAAAAGGAAAAACTTGCAGAACATGGTGTGTTAACTTGTTCTAATCAGTCTTCTGCAGGCTATAAACTAGAGGAGTCTCGGGGGTTGTTTGATACCTTGCGAGACCGCTCTGAGGAGACCTCTGAGTCCTCTACAGAGGCGTCTGCCTTACAGTTACAAACTAAGTTGCTTTCCTCCATAGTACAAATGCAGCCTGAACAAAACACCCTGATACAGCCTACACCTACTCACACTCCAGTCTTTGTGCCTTCTCAGATAATGCATGGCAACTCTGTTGCTATACCTATGGTACACAATCCTTCATCACCTTTAATGTCTCCCTTACAAAAGATCATGCAGCAGGCAACTGATGCTGGAGAGGATGTATCGGGCTTTATGTCAGTTATGGAGCATAATGACAGTCAGGGTAATAGTGATACTCTGTTTCAGTTCAAGTCCTTACAAGCATTTAAATCTGCTTGTATACAGCATGGCCCTACAGCTCCTTTTACTCAGGCTGTGTGAGATTCCATGCCTACTGAACTGTTGCCTCCTAATGATTGGAAATCACTGGCCAGAGCTTGCCTATCTATGGAAGAATATTTTATATGGAGGTCACATTTTAGTAAATTCTGTATAGCTACTGCTGATCTAAATAGAAATCTACATATTCCTGTTACTTTTGAAATGCTTGCAGGTGAAGGCAGGTATAAGGAGATGGCGCAGCAGCTAAAATTCCCTAATGCCATTTATGCTCAAGCTAATGTCACAGCAAAAAAGGCCTGGAACAAGCTGCCCACTACTGGACAGCAGACTGAGGATGTGGCTAAGATCAAACAGGGTCCTAATGAGTTATATCCGGACTTTGTGTCTAGGCTTTTTGTCAGCTGCAAGGCTAATATACGGCTTGTAAAATGTTTGTCTTATAAAAATGCAAATGTTACCTGTCAGGCTGTTCTGAGACCATACAAAAAGAAAGGAAAGTTGTCTGATTATATCTGATATTGTTCTAACATCGGCCCAGTGACATGTTTCAACAACAGTCAAAGAAACAATGTTGCCAATGTGGCAAACCATATGGGCCATCTCAAGAGAAAAATTAAACTTGCTCCAAGTACAATCAGAAGATTCAAACTTGATGACTGTTTAATTTCACTTGTTCTTTTCATGTTTGTTTCACGATACCTTAACAACTTATATTGTGTCATTAAGGTCACCTTTGTGTTTACAGGAACCTTTTTATTAATAAGTAGTATGCCTCAGAAAAGTAACAACATTGTAGTCATGTTGATGTCTCCATGGCTGCAGCATTGTTACTTCCTTGAGGTACATTTCCATGAGTTAAGTCTGTAGTCTGTTGCCTTGGTTACTTACTTTGTATTATATAGAGTTCATCTTTCATGCACAGGTATCATTGATTAGCTTCCACTTCTGGTGATTACACCTTGAAGTATGCCTTCCTTTTCTTATTTCTTTTACAGCTTGAAACGTTAAGACAGAGACTATTTATAGTAAGATTGAGTTGTCTTAGTCTTATAATTTGTAGATTTTTACCATTTTCTGCTCAGTTTGCCACTTGTCTTTAGGACTTCTACCACTGACTTTCTACTTTGCTTTTAGGTTTTATGGGCTGTATTGCTCTGTTTTCAGATTCCACTGATACTGCTATCATCTACAACCATGTCTTCCTCCCATAAAGGAAACCTGTTTTTATTCACATTTCTTTTATTCATTTGGATTTCTGCTATTGAAACTGAGAACATTTATTGGGCTCATGTACATAATCCTCCTCTTCTTTGTTCTTATACTTGGAAGGAGCCTGCTCTTGTGGTTCCTACTTTTCCTATGAATGTTTTGTCACCTCCTTATGGAACAGGTCAATGAAGAAGGAACTGTTTTTAATTATACTCAATTTGTCACTACTGATATTATGTGCTTTGGAGTTCCTCCTTGCTATCCTATAAAACAGCAACATTGGGTTGTTCCGGAAGGTAGATGGCATCGTAGTCATCCAGATGTGCTACATTTTTCTGCTCAGTCAATAGGTTCTGCTTGGACCAGCTGCTCCATCTCTCCCAGAGAGTAAAAGTTTTTCCTATGCTCAGATTTCTGAAAGACAATCTTTGATATGGCAAGATTGTAAAGGGTTAATTGGAAAAGTTTATAGGTACTGGAATCATACTTGGATTTCCTATGAAAGATATGTTTGATACTACTAATGGTATAATTTGGGTGGATGGAGGAATAGCTAACCGTCGACCTCAGTTAAGAATAGGACATACCTTATACCCTCCTCAAATACATGTTTGGAAATTGCTAGCTGCTCTTAAGCCTGTAAACATCTTTGATGGAACTTTTGGCATCACTTCTGAGAAGGTATTTTATCCTTTTGCTAAGGTTAAGAATTACAATGTTACAGCTTGTGCGCACTTTCCTCTAGTAATCTTACTTGGACATGTGGTCATTCAGGACATGAACTTAACTTGCCAAAATCATCATTTGTACACTTGTCTTAACACCTCTATAGCCTTTGATCCAGCTTTTGACTCTGTTATGATTTTGACTCAGAGAAATTCTTTATGGATTCCTGTGAAGATGCATCGTTCCTGGGAAAGCAGTCCTGCTCAAGGATTGATTCTGAGATTTTTCAAAAGGTTGTTACGGCGTGGTAAACGCATGATTGGTCTGATTGTTGCTGCTATTTTAGGACTTATTGCTTTGGCTGCTACTGCTACTACTGCTGGTGTGGCGCTTCAGAAATCTGCTATTCAGCAAGCTCAGATTAATGCCCAATTACAAGAAGAGATCGTGGCTTTACAAAGCGGATTTCATTGGTTGGGTAATAAGCTTAATGTATATTCAAGGAAAAATGGATAATGCTACATTTAATGAGATGCAATTGCAGGAAGAAATCTATGCAGCATTCTCAGAAGAAATGCCTTCAGCTACTTCTATTGATCAGATAGCTACATCTTTAGCAAATACTCTCTCTGGTCTTGATCCTCATGGATGGTTTCAGAGTATTTTATATAGTACTGGATTTTCTTTGATTACATTGATGGTTGTTCTTTGCCTACTGTTTGTGGGTGGTCGCTGAGTTTTTCATTGCCTGCAGCGGCAGGCTCACAAACGGGCTGCCGAAATTATTCTTTCTTCCCTTCATTTTCAAAAGGAGAACATAGTTGCGATTGTGCACACTTTCCTTAAGCTTTCTCCGAAGGGTCAAGGCACTGTTGAATGTGCTCATGGCATTCTGCAGTTACCATTGGCAAAAGATTCAATATGGTCCCTTTCCACTTTACTATTTGTTAACTCTTGATCTCTTTGTTTTAACTTTCTTAACTCTGGATGCCCGAGGTTGCTCTGTAGCTGATAGGTTGTGGCATCCTTCTTCTTCCACAGATTGTAACTCTGACATGGCCATGTCCAGCTGTCCCTTGGGGAAGAGGGCGTGTTTCTGTTTTTTCTGCAGGATGCTGACTGTGCTTGTTGGTTGCTACAACGCCTTGTTCGGTTTGCTGAATCTCCAGATTCTACGCTGCCTGTGTCATCGCGTTGCACCATCTGATGTCGCCACCCTGCTCTTCTTCTTTACCTGGACTTTTTTCACGCTTCCTATGGACTGTTTCCACCGCATGGTGCTCACCGTTCTCCTTCTCTGGACTTTGGCTATAATGCCTCATTGTGGACTTTGACTCTTCTGCCTT
>NW_008353213.1:352243-352938 GCF_000622305.1 Nannospalax galili | reverse complement strand
AAATTTATCAGCTTAGCTCACAGGATAGATTCTGAGTAGTCCAAAAATGGCTGCACCACACTGGAGAGGCTTAGAATCCACAGTTTTTCAGTCCACAAGACTGAATGTCTCAGTAGTTCCAATGTGGGGCTGAAGTTCTGACAAATTCTAAAAGATCAGCTAGTCTTGTCTACAGCAGCAAGCTGAAATCACCAGCGAGAAAGAAAGCAAGCAGCAAGAACCCTGGTGTTCTCCTTTGCCTTGGTCTTTTATATAGGCTGCCATCAGAAGGTAACACCAACATTTAGGGTGTGTCTTCCAACTACAGATGATCTAATCAAGAGGATTTCATTCATTTCAGTTAATCCCATATCCAATCAAGTTGACACCCAGGATTAGCCATCACAAGTCCACCCCTTGTCAACTTGACCCCCAATCACATCTCTCTAAGTCATGCTTAATTTTCAAATGAAAACAATATTGAGCTCATAATTTCACCTAACATGATATAACTATCCCATCATACAATGACCAATGCCTTATATATCTTAGAGTAGGTGATGAGGTCTTTGAGGAATGCTTAATCCTTTAGTGTCTCATAACCCAATATAATCATATAGGTTCACAACATCTAACCACTTAACACTTATCTCAATTACACATTCAAACAAAGAATAACTCAATATCTGCTTAACATATATGTATACATGCACAAG
>NW_008353213.1:347754-351924 GCF_000622305.1 Nannospalax galili | reverse complement strand
TGAAGGGTCTGGGCCATTTGTTGTCCTGTCTGGATTGGGTTGTTGCAGTTTCCCATTGACCTTAATCACTGGACATGGTAACACCAAAAGTTGCCCTAAGGAATTTTCTGCCTTCTAGATATAATCTTCATTACCTCCATTGTGGAGAACGAGTCCAATTTCCCCCTGGTAGTCTGGGTCAATCACCCCTCCTAATACTGTTATTCCTTTCTTAGCCTGCTGACTTAAGGGCATGAGAAGCCCAAAGTGTCCAGGGGGAAGTCTTAGCTTCCAGTTCAATGGAATGTTTGTTGTCTCTCCTGGCAGAAGCACTCCCTCCTCTGGAACCAAAACATCCAGGCCAGTAGAATGCAAAGTTGAGGGTACAGGAAGCAAAAATTTTTGTGGTGGGTCACCAGGGGTGATAGTAAGTGGAATCATTCCCACTTCCACCCCTTGATTCCTGGACCTGTGAATCCTGGCTATAGGAAAAAACCTGTACCATATATTGGATGCTGATTCAAAGCGTGCACTGCTTTCTGAAGGACCCTGCCCCAGCCCTCCAGGCTACTGCCACCTAATTGGCACTGTAACTGTCTTTAAGAGACCATTCCATCGTTTATCAAGCCAGCTGCTTCAGGATGGTGGGGAACATGGTAGGACCAATGGATTCTATGACTATGGGCCCACTGTTGCAATTCTTTGGCTGTGAAGTGACTTCCTTGGTCAGAAGTGATGCTGTGTAGAATACCATGATGGTGGATAGGGCATTCTGTAACTCTCTGGATAGCAGTTTTGGCAGAAACATTACATGCAGGAAAGGAAAATCCATAATCAGAATAAGTGTCTATTCCTGTAAGGACAAAACGCTGTCCCCTCCAAGATGGAAGTGGTTCAATGTAGTCAACGTGGTAAAAGGCTGCAGGCTGGTCACACCAGGGAACAGTGCTTTATCAGGGGCTCGGTGTTGGTCTCTGCTGTTGGCAGATTTGGCACTCAGCAGCAGCTATAGCCAGGTCAGCTTTTGTGAGTGGGAGTCCATGCTGTTGAGCATATGCATAACCTCCATCTCTGTCACCATTGCCACTTTGTTCATGGGCCCATTGAGCAATGAGAGGGATAGATGAAGAAAGAGGCTGACAATCCACAGAGCAGGTCATCTGATATACTTGATTATTGAAATCATCTTCTGCCGAAGCCACTTTTTGATGAGCATTTACATGAGACACAAGTATGTTTACATCCTTTGCCCATTTGGAGAGATCTACCCACATACTTACCTCCTAAATGTCTTTCTCACCATTTTTCTAATCATGCCCCTTCCAAGTCCCTGTCAATCCAGTCAAACCATTGGCTACAGCCCATGAATCAGTATATAATCGCACTTCTGGCCATTTCTCCTTCCAAGCAAAATGCACAACCATGTGCACTGCCCGAAGTTCTGCCCACTGTGAAGACTTTCCTTCCCCAGTGTCCTTCAAGGTTGTTCCAGAAATTGGCTGTAATGCTGCAGCTGTCCACTTCTGAGTAGTGCCTGCATAGCGTGCAGAACCATCTGTAAACCAATGACTAGTCTTCTCTTCCTCAGTCAACCGATCATAGGGCACACCCAATGAAGCCATAGGTGCATGCTTGAGAACAGGAGGAATCGTAAGAGGAGTAGGAACCATAGGCATTTGGGCAACTTCTTCATGTAACTTGCTTGTGCCCTCTGGGCCTGCATGAGCTGAATCACATATATACCACTTCCATTTGATAATGGATTGTTGGTCTGCATGGCCTACTTTATGGCTGGGGGTCAGATAACACCCAACTCATGATGGGTAGCTCCGGTCTCATGGTGACTTGGTGGCCCAATAGCAGGCTAAAAGCTGTCTCTCAAAGGAGAATAGTTGTCGGCAGATGAAGGCAAAGCCTTACTCCAAAATCCCAATTGCTTCCACTGTGATTCCCCTATGGGGGCCTGCCAGAGACTCCAAACAGCATCTTTATCTGCTACTGGTACCTCAAGCACTATCAGATCTGTTGGATCATATGGCCCAAGGGGCAGAGCATCTTGCACAGCAGCATTGACCTGTTGGAGTGCCCTTTCCTGTTCCAGGCCCCACTCAAAGGTAGCTGCCTTCCAAGTCACTTTATATATGGGTCATAGTAACACACCCAGATGAAGAATGTGCTGCCTCCAGAATCCAAACAGGCCCACCAAGTGTTGTGCTTCTTTCTTGGTGGAGGGAGGGGCCAATTGCAACAACTTATTCTTCACCTTCAAGCAATGTCTCCACATGTGCCACATCAATGAACTCCTAGAAATTTCACTGAGGTAGGAAGCTCTTGAAATTTGGTTGGATTTATTTCCCATCCTTTCATGCGCATATGCTTAACCAACAAGTCCAGACTGTCTGCTACCTCCTGATCACTGGATGCAATCTGCATAACATCATCAATATAGTGGACCAGTGTGATATTTTGTGGAAGAGTCAGGCAATCAAGATCCCTTCGAACCAAGTTATGACACAATGCTGGAGAGTTAATATACCCTTGAGGCAGGACAGTAAAGGTATACTGTTGGCCTTGACAGCTGAAAGTAAAATGCTTCTGGTGGTTCTTATGAACTGGTATTGAGAAGAAAACATTTGCCAAATCAATAGCTGCATACCAGGTACCAGGAGACATATTAAACTGCTCGAGTAAGGAAACCACATCTGGAACAGCAGCTGCAATTGGAGTCACTACTTGATTAAGTTTTTGATAGTCAACTGTCATTCTACATGACCCATCTGTTTTCTGCACAGGCCAAATAAGAGAGTTAAAGTGAGATGTGTTGGGAATCACCACTGCTGCATCTTTCAAATCCTTGATGGTAACACTAATTTCTGCAATCCCTTCAGGTATGTGATACTGTTTTTGGTTCACTATTTTCCCTGGCAGAGGTGTTTCCAGTGGTTTCCTTTTGGCCTTTCCAACCATAATAGCCCTCACTCGACAGGTCAGGGAACCAATGCGGGGATTCTGCCAATTCCCAAGTATATCTATCCCAATTATACATTCTGGTACTGGGGAAATAACCACAGGATGAGTTTGGGGACCCACTGAACCCACTGTCAGTGAGACTTCAGCCAAAACTCCATTTATCACCTGACCTCCATAAGCCCCTACTTTAACTGGAGGGCCACAATGCTTTTTAGGGTCTCCCGGAATCCATGTCAACTCAGAACCAGTATCCAATAGGCCTGGGAAAGTCTGATTATTTCCTTTTCCCCAATGTACAGTTACTTTAGTAAAAGGCCACAGATCCCTCTGGGGGAGGATGGGTGAGAAGTGAACTGCATAACTCATTGGTACTGTAACAAAGTCCTTCCTCAAGGGCACCCGGCCTTCCTTTCATTCAAGGGGTTCTGGGTCTGTAAACTGTCTCAAGTCTGGAAATTGCTTGATTGAGCAAGATTCTGTATTTGCTGCGCTACAATACTGACTTCCTGTCATATGTCCTAGAGCTTTTCAGCTTATACAGATCAAATAAAACATTAGTAGCCTACTTAAGTATGTGGTCCCGGGAAACACCATGACTGATTAGCCAGTTCCACAGGTCCATTTGTGTCATGCCATTGTAGGTATTGTTTTGCCCATCATGATAAGTATGCTCACCTTGTCTTTGGTAATTCAATACTGCCACCTGACCCCTACTCTGAGGTCCTGTTACACCTATTATATTTACATTTAATTTATGCAATTGAGCAGCAGCGTCTCCAACTGTAAGATCCGGCATAAGGAAAATAGCAAAAATAAAGCTCTTCAAACATTGTTTTGCCCATCATGATAAGTATGCTCACCTTGTCTTTGGTAATTCAATACTGCCACCTGACCCCTACTCTGAGGTCCTGTTACACCTATTATATTTACATTTAATTTATGCAATTGAGCAGCAGCGTCTCCAACTGTAAGATCCGGCATAAGGAAAATAGCAAAAATAAAGCTCTTCAAACATTCTGGTGTCTCTCGCAGTACTTTCCATCTTATAAAATCAGTAAAAGGCATGTCCTCTGAGCCCTCCCATTGTGGAGGATTTGGTGTTGCACTGTGAATCCACTTGAGCATACCAATTTGCCTGAGTCTTACAATCGCTTCATCAACATTAAGCCAAGGGATATCAGGTATCTCCAGCTCTCTGTCAGTAGGCCATCTTTTGATAAA
>NW_008353213.1:336669-340093 GCF_000622305.1 Nannospalax galili | reverse complement strand
TGACTGTTGGACAGAACATTCTCTTCCATGGCACACTTGGAAACATTTAAACTGTTGATTTGAATATGGAGCCTACCAATTTTATCATTAATCTCATTGTTTATCCTCATTACTTTATCCAGAGATGCTAGAAGTAACCAGCCAGCATCATTATTTTTCTTATTTTTTTCACAAATTGTCAAATGTTTTATGTACAGAATCACTTGCTCTTCACAAGAGGTGAGTTAGGTGATTCAAATGTGTCAATCTCCATAATTGTTTCAAATAGTCTACACCATGGATTTTCAGTGCTCTCCATGCTACCTGGAGACTCTGTGTTGGGGAAGATAAAGATGACCTTACATTCCTGATCCTCCTGCCCCCGTCTCCCAAGTGCTGAGATTATAGTGCCTTTCCCTCCGTGAGTATCAATCTCTTATTCCAATTCTTAGGGTAACTTTTTAAGTTCTTTATTCCCTTTTGGTAACATTTGGTACTTAAAATTTTTTAGTGTGTGTGTGTGTGTGTGTGTGTGTCTGTGTGTGTGTGTGAGAGGGAGAGAAAGACAGAGAAAGAGAGAAAATTTATATATGTGTGTGTGAATTCAGTCCCTTCTTCCATTCTTCAAACATTTGTCAATTATTTAAAATTATATCTCAGTATTATAACTAAATAGAAACTCAAATACACGTAGTATTTTATGTTTAAAATATAGAATTTCGACAATATTAAGATACAATGACTCATTTCTAATGCAATACTGATACATATATTTTCACCTAAGATTTCTATGGTATCTAAAGTTAGAAAAGGCCAATTTAAAAGTGATTCCTGTGTCTTGGCATTTACAGAGAGAAGGAAAACACTGGTATTCATAGTTTCACTATTCAATTACATTGGTTGAATCTGCATCATCTAGTGAAATTTCCCATTTGTTATGAGCAAACAACCTCAAGATACACTGCATGGAATACTAAAGGAAATTTTGGTAAAGCTAAAGGAAAATGTAGAAAACCAGTTTTCGGAGGCGGCTTAGCCCAGTCATACATATTAAACATGGAAGTACTTTATTTTCTTACTACATCTGTGCTCTGCCATCCATCACGGATATTCCATTTTAAGGAAACATAGAGAGCATGCTAGTAAATGCGCACTTAATGTACTTCTGAGTCATATATGGTACTCATTCCTGAAATTCTAACAGGAATTCTCAGAACATGACAGCCAGGAAAATTTGGGTAATAAACATTCTGTCAGATACCCAATGAACCCTGTAGCCATGGAGACGATCTCCCTCAAAAATGAAATTTCTGTGTTATATTCCATTTGTAGAATAGGCCCAAACCGTGGATTCTGCTAAATACTAATTGAGAACATAATGAAAATGAAATATATTCTTTCATTAGAGAACAAAAATATACTCTCTCCCATCTATTACTAAAACTCTGCGTTAAGGAATATACAAGGAAAAAGTGAGAGTTTCAAAGACTAGGTACTTAAATGAGGTGAAGATTAAAATTTAACTATTCCTTTTACACCAAAATACTTTAAGAAAACCAAAAGAAAGTAATTTTCACTGGAAGTAAATATAAATTATAGTAAATATTAAAAAAATAACTTGAAATTGATTTTACATTTGGTGTCATAGCAAAATTCAGTTTACTAAAGAGCGTGTTAGTTGGATCCTTGTTACTAAATGTTTTGAACTGAAAGAAGAAAACTAGGCATTGATGAGACAACATTGCACTAATTCCAAAGTTTAAAAAGTGTTCCATTCCACCAACATGGACATCTTCCTTTAATGCTGGCTATGTGGAGGTTTGAAGAGACACTGAGTGGATCTGGACACACATTACCTCAATTTATGTAACAAAGGCCTCAGTGGGAGCCCAGGAATTTCCCCTGGCTCTGCCCGATCTTGTTATGTTTTCCCAACTCCCTGTCAGTATCCTCACCTCTCCTATAATTATTATTTCTAGAGTATATACATATATATGTACACATATAAAATATACATATGTGTGTGTTTGTGCATGTACACGCACACTTAAGACTGATTGCTTAGGACTGGGATTGCATGACCTATTAGAGTGACTTTAGGATTGAAGAATCCATCCTTAAAAAACTGATTTTTCTTCACTCAATAATCTTGCTTCCCTACTTACTTAAGCTTTTCATTTAGAGATTGTGAAATTTCCCTCATCCATGTTTACAGGGCCAATAATGTCCTCATATTTGTCTTGTTAAGCAATTACAATCAATGAGACTTCATGGGTAGAGATTCACTGTCATCTCTAGAAGACATAATCCAGCAGCAGGCATCCTGCTCGTCTGGCTTTTATAATCCTTCCACTAATCTTCTACTCTGTTCTTTGAGCCTTGGGTGTATGAATTGCATTTTTAGATGTATCAATTGGGACCAGGCACCACAGGGTTGCTTATTGTCTGCAATTTGATCAAATGAAGAATTTTTAAAAATATTTTCATTCTGTTGAAATAACAAGCTTTTTTGATGACTGGTGAAAATTCTTATTTATGAATTCAGGAATAATTATTTGTGGCTGGAGAGATGGCTCAGTGGTTAAGAGCATTGACTGCTCTTGCAGAGGACCCAAGTTCAATTCCCAGAACCCACATGGTGGCTATGAACCACCCTTAACTCCAGTTCCAGGGGAATCTGATACCCTCTTCTGACCTTCGTGGCATTGCACAACATGGGTGCAAACACATACATGCAGGCAACACATCATACACATAAAATAAAAATAATAAATATGTTTTTAAAAAAGAATATTTATGTTCATGGTCCTCTAATGCATCAGGAGCTTCATTGATGAGAGTTCAGTGATGTATTAATATTCTCTCTCCTCTTTGTTCCACTATGTTCCATGAGCCTTAAGTGTAGAGGTTGCAATGTAGATGTGTCATTTAGACTTGAGCAATTCACAAACAATCTCTGTATGACCAATTGTGGAACTCTGAAATAGTTGCTGTCTGTTGCAAAAGAAGCTTCCTTAATGAATGGTGATTGGGATAATTGTCTGTAAATATAAGGATCCATATTTTGTTCTTTGTTCCACTATGTTCCATGAGCCTTAAGTGTAGAGGTTGCAATGTAGATGTGTCATTTAGACTTGAGCAATTCACAAACAATCTCTGTATGACCAATTGTGGAACTCTGAAATAGTTGCTGTCTGTTGCAAAAGAAGCTTCCTTAATGAATGGTGATTGGGATAATTGTCTGTAAATATAAGGATCCATATTTTGTATATAGCAAGAAATTACCTTGGTCTAGGGATGCAACATAGGTAGACTTTTCTCCAGGATCTATGACCTCTTCAGTCTTGTGTATTTGGGTATGTTTACAGTGACACCCATGAGTTCCCTCCCATTGAGAGGGCTTTAAGTCCAATTTGATAATTGTTGATTACCCCCAAGGTAAAAG
>NW_008353213.1:312403-335906 GCF_000622305.1 Nannospalax galili | reverse complement strand
TGCACAGGGGTATGTCTGGGGACAATGACTTGACACACTGGGCCTTAATACAGATGACAGAGTATATGGATTCTAGTGGGCGGGCTGCGGGAGTGTGCCAGTGGGGATGGGGGTATAAAGATGATTAAGACTGAGATGTTCTGTAGGAAATACACAAAAATTCAATAAAAATTTACCCCCCAAAATAAGTATTTACTATACAGTAAGAAATTATATTGATTTAGGAAAGTGGCAGTAGCGTGGTGTTTTCTAAGGTCTATGACCTCTTCTATTGGGTGCACTTGGCTTTGTTTACAATACCAGGCATTGATTTCCTCCTATTTAGGAAGCTTAAGGACAGTTAGGCAGCCGATGATTAATCTGAAGATCAAAGTGCCACTTCTGCAATAATAGAGATATTTTGCTGGACTGATCATTGTTGTGTTTCATAGGATTTACAATTGGATAGAACCACTGCCCGGTTTTCTCCTTTGGCAGCTTGAATAACACCTTATAATACTATAAGAGCAAGTCTACACAGAGGCTATTTTCAGGTAAGTTCCTGAATGAGGAGGGAAGTTACTCAATGTCCTATGTCAGAACTGTGTATATCTTCAGCAACAGGGTTTTAACTTCAAGTTTTGAGCAGCAACCAATGGCTATGGCAATAGTCTATATTTTGGGGGTGTCTATTGGACAACTCTAATAAACAACTTGAAGTTTTCCCTTGCCTGCAACTGGGATTTTGTTAAACAACCTTCAGCTGTACACAAGCAAACAGACTTTTGAAATATTTCCCTATATGTTTCAGACAACCTTGGTTTTATTTACCTTTCTTCACTCTCCCCCTTTATAGCCTTTCCTCCCCAGCTCCAGCTAACATAACCCCTTTTCCCATTTTCCCTTGATAACACATACCTCCTACTATGCCCATCTCTTATCTTCTTCTTTCCCCTTCACCCCATGTCCCTTTCTACTTTCCTGACTCCTGTAATTACATCAGGATATAAACTCATATCTAAAGATAAAGAGTTAGAATCCACAAATGAGACAACACATATATCTTGATATTCTGAGTCTGTGTTATTTCACTTAGTTTCCAGTTCAATCTATTTATCTACACATTGCATTATTTCATTTTTCTTTATAGCTGAACAGAACACCATTGTGGAAATGTACTACATTTTCATTCTCCACTCATCAGTTTAAAGGCATTTAGTTTGTTTCCATTGCCTATCTACTATGAAGAGTGGCAATAAACACGAATGAGTAAATATCTCTTAGTAGGATAAATCCTTTGGGTATATGCCAAGGAGTGGTAAAGCTGGATCATATGGAAGACCTATTTTTAGTTTTTTTTTTAATTTTGAGAATTCTCCATGATGATTTCTATATTCGATGCCCCAGTTTACACCACCACAAGTAGTAATTTGTTGTCAATGTTTACTTGTAGGATAAATAACTTTTCCTAACATATTTTGGGATGGTAAGTTATGACACATTTTACTTCTTAGAAGAGGTGTAATTCCTTCCATGTCAGTAACTGTAGTTTTTAGAGGACTTGAGGACTTCTGAGTTGCTGGAGGAACTAATTAACCCAAGAAGCAGTGAAGAGAGTGTTTTCTAGATACAGTTTTTCAATTATAAAGATAAAAATTTGTATAGAGAATTCCAGAACTCTATTTTGGAGTTTTTTAAATCCCCTTAATAACCATAAAGAACAGCAAATATACATTTAAAATTCAAAAGAAAGGGGCTGAAGAGTTGGTTCAGAGGTTAAGGGCATTTGATGCTCTTTCAAAAGTCCCATGCCAAGGAGAAACTTCATAGTATATTTTGACAGACTAATTATAAGCATTTCTTTTAATTTAAGTAAGAGAATATTGCAAAGGGGAAGTCTTCTGAATTGCCAGGCTCAGAGAATGAGTTTAAGTTTGAACTGTACGAGAATAATTAACCTTAAGGAAAGTACTTTTGCGGGCATTTAAATCTAAGAGCATCAAGCAATTGTATGTATATATCTCCATAACACCCCCATAGATTACTCAGTGCAAATGTAAAGAAGCAATACAGATCATGAAGATTTACACACAACAGCTGAAAAATGAATTATGAATGAAGGAACAAGCATTGATTCTTAAGAACAGTGGGACTTGAATTACATTAAAAGATCAAGGAAGTTAAGATTATTTTTACTGAACTACAAATGCATAAAATATTATTTGGTCTTTTAATATTATGCATAAATAGGCAAAAATTTTTGTAATAAAGAATTACTTTAACAAACAAACAAAAATGTCCCATGGCTCAGCAGTTGAGAGCACTGACTGCTCTTGCAGAGGACCCAGGTTCGATTCCCAGCACCCACATGGCAGCTGTGAACCATCCTTAACTCCAGTTCAAGGAGAATCTGAAGCTTTCTTCTGACCTCTGTGGCATTGCACAAAAGGGGTGCACTCTCCAGGCAATACGCAATACACTCATACACATAAAATAAAAATAAAAATATTGAAAAAAGGTCCCAGGTTCAGTTCCAAGCTTTCATATCTAGTGGTTTTGATTAACATTTCCCTAATTACTAAGGATGTTGAACACTTTTTAAAGGTGTTTCTTAGCAATCTGTATTTCTTCATTTGAGAACTCTGTTAAGGTCCTTAGCCCATGTTTTAATTGCTTTTTGAATTTGTACGTATCCTTAATATTAATCCTCTGTTGGATGTGTACCTGGCAAAGATTTTCTTCTACTCTGTTCCTTCTTCACCTCTTTGTTGTTACTTTTTCCATACAGAATTTTTTTCAGTTTAACAAACTCCCATTTGTCAACTGTTGACCTTAGTATCTGAGCAACTGATCTGAATTCAAAGAACTTTCTCAGTCTAGTGCCACTCACCACCACCTTGCATATGATCTATAGGTGTTCTGACTGGACTCCAGTAGACCAATTTGTAGGGAACCAAGATGCCAGGCCCTAGGATGAAATGAGCCTAAAACTTTTAAGTGCAGGCTGCATTCTCTGCTAAAGAGAGGGGTACTGAAAACAGTAGCTCTGCAGAACACTGCAAGACTGGCAGAAGAAAGTGACCTGGTCATAAGTGCACACTTCCTGCTCTGTGGGAAAGCGTCTTGGTAAACAGCCCTTAGCTCATCTCCTTGTTCTGAACAAATAACTAAGCCATCCTTAGCTAAGAGATTAGGCCAGGTTAAAGGTTTATTCTTGAGCTAAAACAAAGTTTACCATGCTTTTAACTCTATGAAAGAAAACATTGTGGCCATTGCGGCCCGGATGGGTGTTGATAACTTTGAATTAAAGTTTAAGCATCCTTCTGGCACAAACTGACAGACTAAATGTCCTGTTTCTTTGTACCCTAAACCTTTGTATGTGACTGCCATATCCCACATGACTGCTAGTTCCTTGGGATGTATAAAAGCCATCTGAATTTTGAAAAAAATGGCTCGTTGAAATGACAAAAGTCCCAAGGTCCAAGACTCTGTCATTGATCAAGTACTCTCTGCCCTGAAGCAGTAGGTCCCCCACAAAGCAAAGCAAACCTGAGTCCTGTCATCAATTTACACTGAAGGACATCTGAATACAAATGCTTGACTGGATAGAACTTACCATGTATGGTGGAATACATGAGGTCCATTTGGGGCATGCAGGAAGCATGGTTGAGAGAAGGGATCTTAATTTGATTAAGAACTGTTGAATGAAACTATAAAAGCTTAATGAAAATAGTGCTTTCTTACACCTGTATCTCAGGGAACTGTTTATGTTTTCTTCTAGCTGTTTCAGAGTTTCAATTTTCATATTGAAGTCTTTGATCCATTAGTTGATGACTTTGGTTCAGGAGAAAGACAAAGTCTAATTTAATTCTTCTACAGGTTGAGATGCACTTTTAACAGCACCATTTGTTGAAGAAGCTGTCTTTCCTCCAGAGTGTATACTTGGCACCTTTGTCAAATATCAGGTGACTGAAATTACATGCACTCTTGTTTGGATTTTCTATTATGTTCCACTCCCTATGTGTCTGTTTTTGAGCCAGTTTCATGCTGTTTTTATGACTGAGGCTCTGGATATAATTTAAGTTCTGGAATGGTAATCCCCCAGCATTGTTCTTTCGCATTGCTTGGGCTATATGGGTTCTTTTGCAACTCCATATAAATTTTAGGATGATTTTTACTAGTTCTGTGAAGAATGTCATAAAGGTTGATTGATATTGTATCAAATCTGTAGATTGTTTTTGGCAGTATGATTATTTTCAAAATATTCTACCAGTTCTTGAGCACAGGATCTTTTCATCTCCTGGTGTCTTCCTCAATTTTTATTCAAACATTTAAAATTTTCCTTTTAGAGATATTTAATACCTTCGATTAGCTGTATTGCTAGATATTTTGTTTGGGGAGGCTATTGTGAATGGGAGTGTTTACATGAATGCATTTTCCAATTGCTTGTTATTGTCATATAGAAAGGCCACTGATTTTGTGGATAGATTTTATAACCTGCTGCCTTGCTGATAGTGCTGATCATTTATAGGAGTGGTCTGATGGTGTTATTGGGATCTGTTATGTGTATTCCTATATCATCTGAATACAGGAATAATTTGACCGTTTCTTTTCCAATTAGTACTCCTTTATTTTTCTTCTCTTGTCTTATTGCTCTAGCAAGAGTTTCAAGCACTATCTTGAAAAGGAACAGAGCTCATGGACAGTTTTATTTGATTACTAATTTTAAATATTTTATTTATTGTTTTTATTCTATGTATATGAGTATATTGCCTGCATGTATGTAAAGGTACCTGTGTTGTGCAATGCCCACAGATGTCAGAAGAGGCTGGAGTTATACACAGTTTGTATCCACTGTGTGGGTGCTGGGAGTTGAACCTGGGTCCTCTGCAAGAACAGTCAGTGCTCCTAACAGCTGAATCACCTCCCCAGCTCCTGGTTCCTGATGTTAATGGGAACACTTTCAGTTTTTCTCCATTTAGAATGATGGCTTTAGGTTGTTATATACAGCTTTATATTGGGGTATGTTCCCTCCAATCCAGTTACCTCTAGGACTTTTACCATAAATGTATGTTGGAATTTGTTAATCACATTTTCTGTAACTATTGAGAAATAAATGACCATGTAATTTTTGTCTTTAAGTCCTTTTATATGACATATTACATTCATTGACTTACACATATTTGATTGTCCCTTAATCTCTAGAAAAAAAATTAACTTGGCCTTGATGAATGATCTTTTTGATGTGTGTTTGTTTGTGACTTGTATTTTGTTGAGAATACTTGCATCTACGATCATTAAGGATATGGCTCTTTAGTTTTCTTTTGTTGTTGTTATGTCTGTACATGATATAGATATTAGAGTGATACTGGCTTCATAGAAAGAGTTTGGGAGTTCTCCATTTATTTTTCTCTTTTTGCATAATTTAAGTATTTGTGTTTATCTTTCTTTGGATGTCTGGTAGAATGCTGCTCTGAATCTATCTGGGCCTTGGATTTTTTGAGATGGAAGGATTTGTATCTCTATCTCAATTTATTTGTACCTGTCTCTTTAAGCTGTGGATCTCTTCTTGGTTTAGCTTTGAGGATTTCCACGAATTTACAAATCCTTCTAATGATTTTAGATTTTTATAAAGTATGTATTTTTAAAATATTCCCTTATAATGTTCTGAATCTTTTGAGTGTCTCTTGTGTTGTATCCTCTTTCATCTCTTTTTAATTTGGACTTTCTTCCTTCCTTCCTTCCTTCCTTCCTTCCTTCCTTCCTTCTTTCTTTCTTTCTTTCTTTCTTTCTTTCTTTCTTTCTCTCTTCTCTCTTTTGGTTAACAGGGCAAAGGCTCAGTCTCCCTTGCTTATCTTTCCAAAGAACCAGCTCTTAAATTCAGTGATTATTTGTGTTGTTTCTTTATTTCTACTTCAATAATTTCTGCTGTGAATTTGTCAGTCCCATCTGCTACATTTGAGTTTGGTTTGTTTTTGCCTTTTCAAGTCTTGGTTTACTTGGGTCCTGTTAAGTCATTTATACATACTCTTTCTGATTTTTTAATACAGGCACTTAGAGTTATAAACTTTCTTCTTAGTACTGCTTTTAAAGTCTCTAATAGTTGGATTCTGTTGCATTTTCGTTTCCATTCAATTTCAGGAATATATTTTTCTATCTTAATTTTTCATTTGATACATCCATTATTCAGGAGTATTTGTTTCTTTAACCTCCCCGAGTTAGAATGCATGGAATTGTTTTAATTTTTTGTGCTTTTTTAGGTTTGTTTTGTACCCCAGTACGTGGCCAATGAAATTCCAGAGGCTTCTGAATAGAAAGTGTATTTTTTGGTGCTTGGCTGGAATATTTGGTAGATGTCTGTTAGGTCCTTCTTTGATAACATTTAGTTCAGATAGTTTTCTATTTATTCTTTGAGCACTTGCCCTGTTCTTTGGAGATAACTGAGTATTTAAGTCACCAACTAATATGGAGTTGGGATTAATCCATGCTTTTAGTTCTCAAGTACTGTTTTTATGAAATTGGGTGACACATATATGCTGATTAATATTTTCTTTGTCAGTTTTTCGTTTCATCAGAATAAATGATGTTATTTATCACTTCTGATTAGTTTTTCTTTGAAGTTTATTTTGGCAGATATCAGAACTGTAACACCTGCTTGTTTCTTATTGACATTTGATAGCAATATTTTTTCAATACTTTCACCCTAAAGTAATGCTTATCTTTAAAGGTTAGATGAGTTTCTTGCAGATAACAAAAAGACAGAACTATTTCTTAATCTGTGTCTTTTGACTTCAGATTTGAGACCACTAATACTTAATGTTATTATTGAAAGATGTGTATTAATTACTATCAATTTAATTTTTGTGTGTTCTTGGTCCTATTTTGTTCTTCTGTAAGTATACTTTCTTCTCTTTCTCTAACATTTGGGTATAGCCATTAATATTTTAATCCCTTTGTACTGCTTCCAGTGTTCTCTGTAGTACTAGTTTGGTAGACTTGAATTCTTTAAGCCTGTTCTTTCCATTTAAACTATGATAGACAGTTTTGGTAGGTAAAGTACTGTGGGTTGGCATCCACGGTCATTTAGAATTTCATTTCAAAAACACAACCAACACAAGAAATCCATATGTCCAGGACATAACACAAAAACACAAATAATAGGAAAAATCAAGATAATATATATACTAAAACTCAATGCTGGGAGGCACACATAGTGTCTGCTTCCCTCCTCCCATCGTCCTTATGACTACCCAAGGCAAGAATTCTCCAAAACCACCATTTGGAAAATCCTAACAAGTTTATTGGGCTTGGGAACAAAACATGGGTTAGAGGTTTACTTACAGAAGAGTGTGCACTCCCCCCTGCCCCATTTACAGGTCGTGCTGGAAAATCCACACTCAGACATAGATCCTATTACTTCCCAACAGCCTCACCAAATGGTGAGGCATCCTAGGCTTATATATCCTTAGCTGCTCCCTCTCATGCAGCTAAGTTCCAGTTATTGGGTGGGAGAGGTAACTGACTCCTGACTCCTTTCAAGGAGTGTGGGAAGGAGGTGTGCCTATAGTTTGGCTGCATAGAGGTCAGAGGACACTTCCAGGTAAAAATATATCCCACCAAAACCCACTGTTCCTGTAGAAGTATACTACAATGAGAAGTACCCAGAGGAACCCAGGACACAGAATTTAAAAGTACAGTCATAAACATGATCAAATAACTTAATGACTTTAAAGAATACACAAACAACTCAAAGAACTCAAAGATGATAAGAAAAAACTCCTGACTGAAGTACACAAGAATATTATAAGAAATATACACATGTATGGTTGAATGAAATAACATAGACAATTCAGGACCTGAAAAGTGAATTTATGAAGGAGATAGAAATATTGTGGAAACACTCAAGTTAAAATATAGATTAAACTGAAAATACAATAAACCAACTTAAAATGACAGAAGAAAGCCTCACCAGCATAATAAATCAAATGGAAAATAGAATATCAAGATTTGACAACAAAATTGAAGAATTGGATGGCTCAAGCAAATAACATGAAAAAATTAAAACACAGGAATGGAATATGCAGGAAATATGGTACAAAATGAAAAGACCATATCTATGCATCATAGGCATAGGTGCTGGGAGTCAATTAGTGCTTGGAATTTTATCTTCTTGCATATTTATGATTGATATCTCTTTCTATATCATATGTCTATTTCTCCTTGGGGAGATTGCCAGTGCAATGTAATAACAGGTTCCCTCCTCTGTTCCCTCCTTTGATAACTTTAGGCAGCAATATATTTATCAACAATCACCATGAAGTTTCAGACATATGATTTAGTTTAGAAAAGGGCTATTTACAGAAATTACGTATCTTTTCATGTGTCCTTAAATATCTAAATGAAGATGACTTACCAGATGCTATTTTCACTTGTTAATAAATTTTAACTCTGCATAATCTTTTGCCTCACTAGACACAATATATTTTTTGTGCTTTTATTCCATTATACAAATTTCTTATAGCACACTTATGTTTATTAATAAACAAATATTGAATAAAGAGAGAGTTGAGTAATGGCTCAATGGTTAAGACATTTTTCTTTGAAAGTATGAATACGTGAGTTTGAATAGTAGTATACACATAAAAATTCTTGCATGACCAAGGGTGTGTCTCTTAGCAAAGCACTGTGTGGAGCAGAGATGGGCATCACTGGAGCTTGCTTTCCAAGCTCTGGCTCATGTGTTCATTAGTGCATACAAATGCACATATATGTGTAAGTTAATCTATACACACACAAACACAAAAAAGAAAAATAAGAAATGGAAAAAAGAAGGAAGAAAAGAAGAAAAAGTGAAAAAAGACAACAAAAAATCAAAGCAGTTTTCCTGTTCTGATTCTTGAAGCCTAGTTTCTGCAAGTTCCAAAGGTTTGGCGTAAAAAATTACCAAAAAAGTACATAAACCAATTGCTTCATTTCCTCACTGTGCATCTCTCTGCTGTGCATTTATAACCTGTTTGCTATAATAATGCCAGGATTCAGAAAGTCTTAACTTTTACTGAGCATACAAGTCTCAGCCATAAAAAGGCTTCATCTTTTCTGTTTTCAAAAATTAATTTATTTTCATTTTATGTATGAGTGTTATGCCTGCATGTGTGTGAGTGCACCTGTGTCCTGCAGTGCCTGCAGAGGACAGAAGAGGGCATCAAATTCTCTGGAACTGGAGTTACAGACAGTTCTTAACCATCATGTGGTTCTGGGATTCTAACCCTAGTCTTCTGCAAGAACAGCTAGTGCACTTAACTGCTAAGTCATCTCTCCAGTTCTAAGCCTTCAACTTTTCATCTTGTCCTCAAATAAAGTTATGAATTTAAAAAAAAGAAGTAATGAAATCTCTCATATGGATGGAACCTAAAATTCTGGCATAAGTCTCCAGGAGCCATTATTGGGCTGTGGGTAGGCAGGGCTCCCTGTGGTTTCCTCCACAGGTTTTAGAGAAACGTTCGACCCTTTGTCTTTTCCAGCTTGAAGATAAGGATGAAAACACTCAAGCAATCACAGAGAATAAGTGAACAATGCCAGGACAGGTATTCAAAAGAGAACTATGAAAGCACCCCTAAATTAGCAAAATAACAAGAATTAATAGCTCTAAATATTAATGGTCTCAATTCCCAATAAAGAGACACAGACTAACACACTGAATTAAAAAACAAAACAAAACAAAACAAAAAAAAACAGGAGCCATCTTTTGTTGCTTCCAAGAAACACACCTCATCATCAACGAGAGACACCACCTTAGGGTAAAAGAATGGAAAAAGCTGCCCCAAACAAATGGATCTAAGAAATAAGCAGGCATACCTGTTCTAGTATCTGCCAAAATAATCTTTAAAGCAAAACTAGTCAGAAAAGATAAGGAAATATACATAATACTCAATAAAGAAAAAAAAGTCCTGCAGAAAGAAATGGCTACAGATGACCTTTGGCTAAACTATTTGTTTAGAATCTCTTCCCACAAAGACTAGATTTCTATGTTAATAATCCACTCAAAGTCTAGACTGTGTATGGTTCCTATACCTCTCAGATATAAGAGAAAGACATGGGTAGCCCAATGAAAAGACACTTCTCCCTCCAAGAAAATAATTTCTTCAAGCTGATGGTAGTGGAACTTGTGATGGATGAATAAACTGAATAAATTTGCCAAAAGATGCAAATGAGGGATTGAAAAGATTGCTTAGCAGTTAAGAGTACTGACTGTTCTTGCAGAGGACCTGGGTTCGATTCCCTGCACCCACATGGCAGCTAAAAACAGTCCTTAACTCCAGTTCTAGGGGAATCCGATGCCCTCTTCTGTCCTCCACAGGCACTTGCAGACACTGTATGACATGGGTGCACTTACCTACATGCAGGCAATACATTCATACACATAAAATATAAATAAATAAAATATAAAAAATAGATGGAAATGGTTCAGTTTTGATTCAATAATTCTTAGTTACATGAGGGAGTTTGAAATATTTTGAAATGATTTGTATCATAATAACTTCTGAGCATACTATACCTAAAGAGATAACAAGAACCTAATTTATGAATATCATGTTCATTTTAATTAAAAGTAGTATCCCTTTAAAGATAGCTTACTAAATTTAAGCAGAAAATGCATATATTATTAAGTTGTATCTGCTTCTGAGCATACTATACCTAAAGAGATAACAAGAACCTAATTTATGAATATCATATTCATTTTAATTAAAAGTAGTATCCCTTTAAAGACAGCTTACTAAATTTGAGCAGAAAATGCATATATTATTAAGTTGTATCTGCTTTGATAATGTCAGAATCCCTTTATTGATTTTATCAATAATGGACTCCTTATAAGTTTTAGAATTTAGATGCATGGAGACAGTTGAGGAGAACCAGCAGTTAAGGAGCCACAGGCAACTTAGAGCATCTGGAACCTAACCCCAGGGTTCCAAAACATGTCTGAGGCTGAAAGCATCAGAGGCCGTTTATAACTTAAAGTAGATGGAAAGACCAAAGATCTCCCCTTCCTGCCATCAATCTTCCTAATAATTGCTAGAGATAATGACACTAGTTTAAATTCCTATTAACTTCATTAGGACATTTAAAACAATTCCAATAACTACACTGCCTCCTGTTTTTGAAATGGAAATTTAATTCCTAGTAAGTTAAACCCAAGCACCTTCCATGTCATGAAATGAATTCTTTATTAATCCTGGGGAGGCATAGTCTTGTCTGTGCTTCTGGGACTGAAAAAAAGGAATGAGAAGTGGGATATAGAGCAGCCCCTCTGACCCCTTCTACTAAAACTTTCCAGTAAACATTGACAAGTAACTTCACCTGGATAGGGTACAGTTGCACATACCAACAGGAGCAGCTGGGCAGCGAAGCCACACACATCTGTTTCCCTGTGAGGTTTGTGCTATGACTTGAATCACTGTGGGAAGGGTACTAGTATACTGGTGACAGTAGTAAGTGGCAATGTCTTCAGGTTCCACGCTGCTGATGGTGAGAGTGAAATCTGTACCAGATCCACTGCCACTGAACCTTGATGGGATCCCAGTTTTCAGTTTGGATGCCAGGTAGATCAGGAGTTTAGGAGCTTCCCCTGGTTTCTGCTGATACCAAGCTAACCAACTATTAATGTTCTCACTGGCCTTGCAGTTGATGGTGACTCTGTCTCCCAGAGATACAGACAGTAAGGATGGAGACTGAGTCATTAGGATGTCACATCTCACACCTAAGATAAGAAATGCAAAAAAATATACACTGAATAACCATGTTGCATGGTGCCTTTCTTAAAAAGTCACCCGGCACTGACCACTCTGGCCAGCAAAGTTCCCCAGTGCTGCCTTTCCATACCTGAAAACCACAGCAGTAGAAGCCCCAGGAGTTGAGAGGGGGCCCTCATGTCCATGGTGTGACCTCAGTGAGATTAACTCCTTCTCAGTACATGAACAGAATATTATAAATCCTTAGTGCAGTGGGCTGTGTCTTCAGCACATGCAAATGAGAGGGGACTGGCAGGGTTTGATACAGCTGCAGGATTTCATTGATTTCATCTCAGAGACTCAACCAAGGCCAACGGTTCCACAGGTGTCCAAGATAGACAGTGACAACAAAAGTTAGTCTTGAGAGAACATGTTTGTCTACGTGAGTCAAAGATAAATACAATCAAGAATCCCATGAATAGTGAGATTTTATTTAACAATTCCTATATATGATTTTCTACTATATTTACATTAAGAACAGTGGGAGTCCTTCTGAAGTAATCATAGAAATTTGATGGAAACTTATTCACTTCTTTCTTTGGTGCCTATGAATTTTATTAATCACAAAATACTTGCTATATGCTCTACATTATTGTTCCTGTTTGAGTGTGATTGAAAAAAAATTACTAAACAGGTGCACCTGTCATCTCCAGCTAAGCCGAATTTGTTCCTGAAATTATCAGTTTACTTCCTAATAACTTCCATCAAAACCACTCAAGGTCAGGAATTTTCATACTTCCCATTGCTTGAGTATGAATCGCCCTCCTAGCTCTGCTTGTAATTATACTGTATCATTGCTGCTTTTCCTTCAGTCCCTCAAATTATTGTTCCTGCATCTCTCCCAGCTTAACATAAACCACTATTATCTTCTGAAAAGGTGGTTCACTATAATAAGTGCCATTCAGTTTTTCAATGTTATGTGCTCACTGGCATATTCTGTCCTCATCACATATGCCCTGGCACCTAAGAGAATGCAGATCTCTATGGTTGTGATTAGGTCAGTGGAGATCAGGCAAGATGAACGGAGAAGTGTACAGGAATGAATGTAGAAGCCCAACATTTTCTGTAGCTAGAATTGATTCATATGGTGTTCCCCCATCAGTGTCATGATACTGTGTGCTCAGAGTGATTGTCCAGAGTAGTGGGATGGGTGAGGACACTGTTCACATGCTCAATGTACTCTGAAATGCAATCCCCGTAGGGTAGCTGTCAACAGATTATGACAGAAGTGTTGCGTACAGACACAAGCACCTTCTACACAGCTGGAATAACTAAGAGGCATTTTCTTTGTGTTTAATGATACAAATAAACTTTTTACTGTTTCAAAGATTCTGGTAGTATATCTGCTCAAAGTCCATTACTACTCATCTTCAAATCCTCTCTGATTCAGGATTTTTTTAACCTTCCCCACCTCTGAAGCTACTCAGTTTAGGACAAAAGACAATTGAATATCCTTGAAGACTATCTCTAGTATCAATTTTTGCCAATTCTTCTATATTAATGCATAAAAATTATATTTTTAGATGACAAGGCAGAACTTTTAAGACATGAAGGAAAAGGCAAAGGAAGAGAAATGAAAGGAAAAAAAGAAAGACAGAAAAAATATATTAAAAAACTGCCTACTTTCTCTTAACCTATAAGTCCTAGTAAGAGAGATTATGCATGTAACTATTCTGTTTTCTAAGTCACAACATCTAGATGCCTACAGGATGGAGTTATGTGGTGTGAAGTCTATGTTAGACATGAAGATAAATATCTCCATGCTCTTAAATCCCACAGAACAAAGTGTCCCGATTCTAACATTTTTTCCCAACCATTTTGTTTCATTGATCTGTCTCTGATTTTACACTGCTCTAAATAAAATTTTAAGTCACTTTTCATTACTGTGATCCATCATCATAGTAAAACTACCAAAGGAGGAAAGATTTCTCTTGAGTCACTTTTACATAGATTTTAGCCATTGGTCAGGAGCTCTTTCAATTTAATAAAGGATTATTTAATGAAAAATTCACATATGAAAATTGTTGATCTTTCATGTCAATCTAGAGTCTAACTGAAGAATGAAATACTTTATGAACATCCATAAAGAAAAGCAAATAAATGCTGAAGACCTGTTTAGTAGATTCATTCCTCAGAACTTGAATTCCAGGTGGTGTTGGAACTTTACATATCCTGGAACTAACTAGAGAACGTAAAAATCACTGCAAATATAGTCAAAAAGCCAGGATACCCACTTTCTAACAGCCAACATATTATTTAATGAATAGACAATGAGTGGCAGAGCACTGAAAAAGAACCAGTATGGTCTTTAATTGTCATTGACTCAGCAGGCCTTGCAATTCCCACCCCCACTTTACTAACATGAATCATCAATGTTTTTTTAAATTTGTTTATATTGAATTGTTTTGTATTTCATACAGTACATCTCAATCAGTCTTGATCATTTTTACATCCTGTCCCCACTGGTATTTTCCCATAGCCCTCCCACTGGAATTCACACATTCTGTCATTTGTGTTAAGACCTGTTTGTCAAGTTAGTGTCCCCAGACACTCCTCAGTGCAAGTTCATCTACTGAGGTCTAGTCAGCTTATCTAGAATCCCTTGCTTTAGGAAGATCAGCTCTTCCTCACCTAGCAGTAATCAGTTGCAAATATTTCTTCAATTAATATTGGGGTCTGCTGTCCATTTCCCCAGTTCTATGCTGGGTTTTTGTCTGCTTGAGTTTGCATAGGACTTGTGCACCCTGACAACTTTGCTATTGATGCATATAAGCAGGGTCCCAGGAGCTTGTAGGACTCAATTTCCATATGGTCATGCACCTCTTCCCTGGCTCTTACAAACTTTCTGCCCCCTCAGAAATGGTCCCTGAACCCTGGGTGGGTGAAGTTTAGTATAGGAGTCCTGCCCAAGAACCAGAATTCTGCAGACTTTTAATCTCTGGGCTTTGGCCATTTGTTCCTGGGCCTTTGTTGTCTGAGGGACACATTAATGAGAATTGAGAGGTTCATTAGAGATCTCTTTACCCTGTTTTATCCTCTATGAGCATTAGGTGTAGAGGTTACCTTGTAGATTTGTTGCTTAGGCCTGAGCAATCATAGATAATGTCCGTGTGTGACCAGTTGTGGTACTTAGTAATTGTCTGGGCCAAAAGAAGCTTCTTTGATGAGTGATGACTGGAATATTTGTCTGTAAATATAAGGATATATATTTTGCATATGGTAACAAATTACATTATTGTAGGGATGTGACATTGTGTGGGTTTTGTCTATGACCACTCTTGCAGTGTGTATTTGGTTATGTTTACAGTACAAATGTTTACACATTTGAGCACATTTGAGTTTTCTCCTAATGAGTGGGATTTTATTCCAAGTAGGTAGCTGTTGATTACCCCCAAGATAAACTGCCACTACTGCACCAATGCTGTATGCTGTGCTAGCCATTGGAGTGGTTCTTTAGTCTTGAAGCTGCTGTTGGACCATCAATTGATGTTCTTCTTTGGCACCTTCACAGTGCTCTCCAAAGCTGTGAGAGCTATCCTTGAGAGGAAATGGCTGATGGTTCACTTCCAGGTCCATGGCTCCAAATCCTGTGTCTGAAGTGTGTTCTGTCTTCAGCAGTAGGGTCTGACAATCAAATTCTGTGAGGCAATCAAGGGCTGTGGCAATAGCTTGTGTACTTTTGGAGGTCTCTTGGAACACCCTAACTAACAGCTCAAAGGAAGATTTCTCCTGTCTGGCACTGCTTCTTGTGCTTGGACTATAGCTATATGCTTGGACTCAGGTAGAGATATTGTACATGTGATTTGTAATTAAATAATTGGACTAATATGAGTCCCTTTGTTTTTTGGAACTAGCTATGCAATAGCCACCTCCCTCTCCATATTGATATTTTGCCTGGCTTCAGTCTTGTGATACTCTCACAGTCTCTGGGTGTTCATATGTGAGACAGCCCTCTTGTGTCCAGAAAACACTGTTACATTATAGTTATCCACTGCCTCTGACTCTTACAATATGTCCATCCCCACTTCTGCAATGATCTATGAGCCTTGGGAGGGGATTGATATAGATGTCACAGTTAAGGCTGAAGATTCTGCAGTCTCTTATTTTCTGCATGTTGGCCAGTTTTAGGTCTCTTTTTTAATCATCTATTGGAAGAAAAGCTAATATGATGAGGGTAGAGAGATGCATTAATCTATGGATGTAATGATATGTCTTTAGGAGTCATTTTAATACTATGTGAATTTAGCAAAATAATAATAGTAGGTTCTCCCCTATTGGCTCTGACCTGATAAGTCACAGGTTCTTGCTCCAATCATGGGTACAGGTATAGATTTTATCTTGTGGAATGGACTTTAAATCCAATCAAATGGTGGTTGGCTATTCCCATAGTATCTAAGCCACTATTGCACCAGTGTGCATGTCTTGCCAGGCTAGTCATTTTTATAGCTCACAGAGATCAGAGTTGGGTAGGTTAATGATTACTTTTTTATAGGAGCATGCATAGTACTTTATAGCACTATGAAAACTAGGCAGTGGGTTAAACTTCGTATATTTACTATATTTATATATAAATATATATTTATAAATATTGCATATATATATATATATATTCCTCCGTTCTACAAATTACTTTATAGACCTCTTTTGTTTTCCAGTAGGTTTGGAAATAGATTCCAGTATTTTTATTTATTTGCTTTTTTGTTGTCAATATTGTTAAGAGCTGTGTTTCTAGCCCCTCTCAAAATAGTATCAAATGGGGATCCTCCAGGGTTCCTCTAGGCCTCTTTGACTCTTTGACCCTGTCTATTCATAGCCCAGAAACTGGAACTCAGATGTTTGAAGTACTGATCGTTGGTCTTAGGTTGAGTGGCCTAGGAACTGAGAAAAATTGGTCCAATGTTGCTGCCTGGTTTGTCCTTCCAATTCTTTTCCCTTTTTACCTCCCTGCTACGCTCATTTTTCCTTACTCTCCTCCCTCCCTCCATCCTTCTTTCACGTCTTTCTTCTTCTCACTTTTCCCTATATTTGTTTCTTTCCTTTGTTCTTGCTTATTTTATTATTTCTCCAGGATTTTTGTTTGAGACTGTCCTATTATTTCTATATAAAGAAGGACACTGAAATGTGTCACACATTCAACATATTCTTATTATTGGAAGATTTAATGATTTGTAGTTTCATAGCTCTAAGCTCATCTTTGATCCTCTATGTTAACTTCCTTTCCAGTCATTATTTCCACATTCTATGACTATATTTCTGGCTGTTGATTCATACCAGATACTCTCACTCTCCATTGGCAAGGCAATCTGCCTTTATTTTGCTGACTGCTTTGGATAGGCCCCTCCTGGCCCAGCCCAGGTACTCAGATTTCATAAACCAGGCTTTTGCAATGACAACTGAGCTGCATCAGAAACACAGATACAGCAAGGTGGTGCCACAGACCTAAGTCTTCATGTCCCTGCTGCTCTGGATGTCTGTTGAGAAAATTAAAGCTGTTACAATCTCTTCAGAATAATATTGTTAAAGAGATAGAGATAATGATAGGATGTGCTGTGGTATAATGACTATTTGCCATATGAACACAATACAAAACCTACCATATTGCTGTTTTATAGGACTCTTTAATTGACAATTTTCAATATTTCTATTACAAAGTCCCTCTATATATGTTTAGTGCTTATTGTTTCTTCCTAATTTCAGGTGCCTGTAGGTACATCATTGTGACCAGTCTCCTTGCTCTCTGGCTGTGTCAGCACAACAGAGGGTCACCATTGACTGCAAACTACTAGGCCTGGTACTAGCAGAAACCAGGACAGACTCCTAAACTGGTGATCTCCTGGGCATCCACACAGAACTCTGGGTTCCCTGATTGCTTCACAGGCAGTAGGTCTGGGACAGATTTCAGTCTCACAATCATCACTGTCCAGGCTGAAGACTGACAGTGTACTACTGGCTGCATTATCATGAGTTCCTCCCATAGTGCTCCACACTCGAACACAAAACTCCACTCAAAGTGCCACCAGCTTTTTCTACCCCACACAGTCCTGGACGTGCACACATACTCCCTTTGCCTGGGAAGCTGTACCTCACATCTTTATCAGAAAGTTTGCAGAGCTCAGGAGAAATTTAATAGAATACACACACTCTTCTAGATTTTTTTTTTTAATGTGAAAGATCCTTAAAGAAAAATACAATAAAAACTCTGGTTTGGTTTTATTTTTCTTTAGCAATTCCCCACAAATATTGTGGCTTCAATGTGAGGAATTATTTTTATATAATTTTGGAGTCCAGACCTACTCAATGGGCTGAAGTCAAAATCTTCATTCACATTTCATTTCCATTTGGAAGCTGTGAAACAGAATCTGTCTCTTGGCTTTATAGCTCCTGCAGGTATTCCTTACTCTCCAGTTGGGGAACTTTTGATCCATTTTTTCTAATATAAGTATTACTGTGTCCTTATAAATGTGCATTCATTGCACAGAGTATGGGTTTCATATATACAATATATTTTAAAAATATGACTAGTAATTTGAAAATATCAATGAGATATTTTGCTCCCATTCAGACCCTCTCCCCCCTCTTCAACAGCACATTACTACTCCATCCCCAACTTTGTGTCCTCTGTTGTTATTTTCTTTTTAAAGGTCTTTCTAGTATAACCTGTATTGTCAAATGTTCTTGGCTGTGGGTCTATCCTTTGGAGTCTGGTCAACCTAAAGAAGTAAAGATTAATTTTGTCTCACATTCCCAGACGTTTCAGCCGTGCCAGACACTCAACAGTCATCGAGGCTCGTGCTGCCCAGTGGCCAAAGTTTTAAGTCCGGGAGTGACTGATGGTCATGATGAGAAGGAGAGTGCCAAATGGGTGGCAGCAGAGGGTGAGAGAGAGAGAGAGACAGAGACAGAGACAGAGAGAGAGAGGCAGAGAGACAGACAGAGAGAGACAGAGAGAAGAGAGAGGGAGAGAGAGAGAGACAGAGAGAGAGAGAGAGATTATTTTTCAAAGGCATACCCTAGGTGACCTACTTCTTCAAACCCAGCCTGGGTCTTCTGCTTTCCAGCATATACCATAATGTCGTGAATTTATGCATCCACAATGGATACGTCCTTTACTGTGTCAGAGCCGTCATGAACCAGTCATTGCTAAGTGGTGGGAGCTAACAATGGGGCATCAAAACTCTCACACATTAACTTTTTAGGGGACACTTCATTAGCCATCCATAAAATGAAGTAAATATGCTATAGAATAACTTCCAGCACTTTTATAATTAGTATATGTGTAAGCAAGAAAAATAAAAACTCACTATAAATTCTAAAATAAATTAAAAATCACTACTTTTTTTTCCTTAGCATGAGATAAATATTTGTATGGTTTTGTAATGTGCCAAAAAAAGGACACATGAAATTTCTGGGTCTTTCATTCATTGAGCAGGAAATCATCTGAACCTGTTTTGAGTGGACTGACATCAGGTCTCTCCTTTCCCATACAGAATACCTTATCAAGTGATGCGATGCTGTCATGCACCATGTCCATGAAGATAGAAAGCACCAACAATGACTTTTTTCAAAGCTTCTTCACTCCTATTTGTATTTTTGTAGAACAGAATTCAGCTTGTTGTTGAGGGAGGCTCAAGTCTGTGAATACAACAATAACTCATTAGGAGCTGGTTTAATACTTTGATTACTCATCAGAATAACCAATAACACTTCTGTCCTGTGGCCTGTGACCTGCCCATCCACAGGTTCCTGGCCATAATAACAGTGCCAACTGTGGTCCTCATCCTTGAAGCAGATCTTAAATCCAATCAAAAGGTGATACATTACCTCCTTGACATTCGTGCTTTCATTACACACACATTCTCTATCATCTGTCATCTGTCTACTTAGTACCTTGTCATTAAACCTTTCCTATGACACTATTCCCATTTCCCCCATTATGTCACTTTATTCTACCTCCCTTCCCATGACCTTTTCCTGTTATACTGAACTCTATGGATTTCCTAATTGAAACACACATATCTAAAGAGGTAAAGGTAGCATACACTTAAGAGCAGAGACATGTGACAGTTATGGGACTGGGTTACCTCACAGATGATATTTGTTTTGCAGTTTCATTATTTTTTCTGTGAGTTTCATATTTTTTCCTTAACATATAAGTAATATTCCACTGTGAAAATATAACATACATTCATTATTTATTTTCAGTTGATGGTCACTTAGGTTTCTTCCATTTACAAGCTATTTTGAGTAACGTATCTACCAAAGTCAATGGACAAGTATCTCTGTTCTAGGATAGAGAGTTGTTTGAGCATATGCCTAGATCATATTGCAGATATACTTTTAGCTTTCTGAGGACTCTCCACACTGATTTCCATAATATGTACATTCCCACCATCAGTGAATAAGTACTGCTCTTTCCTCACATCCTCACCAAAATTTGGTATCATTTACTGTTTGGCTCTTAGTCATTCAGACTGAGGTTAGATGAAATATCAAATGAATTTTCATTTGGAATTCCCTAATGCCTAAAAATGTTGAAAGTTTTCTCTGACATTTTTATTTTCTGAGAAATTTTGTTCAGTTCCTAGTCATAATTGTTAATCAACTTTCTTCTCGGTGTTGTTTTTTGTTGGTTTCTTCATATAATCTAGATACAAACCTTGAGTCAGATGTATCGTTGAATTTTCCCCCCATTCCGTAGGCTGACTCTTCAGTTCAATAACGCTGTACTTTGCTGTACAAAAGATTTATAGTTTATGAGACTTTATTTGTCATATGTTGGTTTTAATGCCAGCACTATCAGGAACATGTCTGGAAAGTTTATTCCTGTGTCCTTAAAATCTAGTGACCTCCATACTTTCTGCTCTATGAGATTCAGTATATTGGATTTTATGTTGAAGTCCTTGATACATTTGGAGTTAAGTTTTGTGCAGGGTGAGAAATAGGAATCTAGTTTCACTACTCTGTATATAGTTATATAACTACTGCAGATTCAGAAGTCCTATTATATGCAAGTGGAAATTGGAAAAAAATTTTTGCTCTTGATAGTGAATAGTAACTTTTGATGTCTGGTCATTATAAACTGATAGATATCCTGCCATTTTTCTTGTTTCCATATTTCCATATTTGCATACACAAACAAAAACACACATACACACAAAACATACATACAGACAAACACATGTAGACATCTACATATATATATATACATATATATATATGTGTGTGTGTGTGTGTGTGTGTGTGTGTTCTTATCCAATTACTTGAACACTTCATAATGGAATATTTCCTAGAGATTATAGACATAGCAAACAGGGAGGCATTTTTATTATTACATTTATTTATTAATTTGTTTATTTATTGTGCATGTGTGTGTTTGCCTGTGTTGGTCCAATGACAATTTGCTGGATGGAGTCAGTATTCTCCCTCAAACAAGGGAGTCCTGGAGATCAAACCTGTGTTACTGGTTTGGTAGCAAGTGCCCTTAACTGTTGAGTCATCTTTCAGGTCCTATTACACAGTTTGGAGGTGTAGCCAACTCTGGCACTCAACTCATAAAACGACTCCAGGGCCAAGATTTATAAGGAGAGGGAGCCTCAATACTACCACAACAGCCATCCAAATTAGGAATTTCCTCCCTTCCCACGTGATGAGAATGACTTTCCTTCTAGCTCTCCTTATGTTTATACACATCTGTCATTATTTCTCCTGGACAAGTCAATATTATAGTTCCTGCTCTCAATCCAGCCTTAACCTAAACCATTCTCTTTTTGAGTGGAAATCATCTACTAACAAGGGTTCATTCATGGTCCTCAGTGTACAATGTTCCTTAAATCTCTATATTCTGTCACTGTTAAATCTTCTCCAGCCCTAAGAGGTAAGAGTTATCAGTGTCTGTCCCTAGAACAATCGGGGCTAAACAAGATCAACAGAGAAGAATATAGCACTGAAAATTAATGGAGGGGCCCTGGAGAGAGGACACAGCACTTAAGACTACTGTCTATACTTGCAGAAAACTCAGGTTCAAAACCCAGTACACACATGGCAGCTAACAACAATCTGTAACTCCAGTTTCAGGGCATCTGACAACCTCTTCTATCCTTCACTGACATTACATGACATGAGTGCATTTATTTACATGTAGGCATAACACTCATACACATAAAATAAAAATCAAATTAAATTAAAGGAAATTCATGGAGTTCAGAGTATTTCCTCAAATGGAAGTATAAATACTTGTTGGATCTTATGGGTAAAAGGGAATGACATTCACACAGATTAATGGTATCAAGGGGGAAGGGATTTGAGGCTTCAAAGGCCTGTTTAGGTTTCACAAAATGACTTGGATTTCCAGCATGGGTCAAAATGGCTAATGCTAGACATCTACAGGGGTAAGAATCTGCCCAAAATGGCTGACACTTGGTACAAGAGGACCCCAAAAGGAAACAGTGATATAATCTGTTGCATAATCAGTTTTGTCAAGAAGCCAACTTTCTAAGATTTCCTGTATATAATCAATGGAATCAAGGACATGTGTGTGCTCACATAGCAAATGCCTGCCCACAGCCCTCTGTGCCCTCATCTAGTTAAAACTCTCATTTGTTAGTGGCTTCAGGAATCTTCTTTATATCCTGGTCTTACCCACCCTCCATTCCTGGCTCCTGAGCTCAACATACGTAAAGTAAGGGGTTGCCTGTATAATAATCCCAATCAAAGAATTTGAGAAACATACCTGTGCAATGACGGAAATATGTTGATACCCACAGAGTGGTATCTGATGTTACATCTATATAGTAATAGGTGAGAAAAGATGTATGCAAGTGTAAGATAGGATGATAGAGTGAGTTTTCATGGGAGAATTGATCAAACAATGGCTTTCTCTGTTAGAAGTATTAACTACTTATTTGAAAGGAGAATACTTAAAGTATGTGCTTTAGAATGGAATAACAAATATCAGGTTAAGTTCTTGCCTTCTGTGGTAGAGAAATGAATATCTGTTTCAGTATATGAATAGAGAGGTTAAATAAATAATTTCTATTTCTGTTGAAAGAATGACTGTTCAAACACCAACAGCACCCATAGTTTCTAAATAAAACCTTAAAAGAAAAGTAAAATCAGCCTAGAGACAAATTACTATATTTAATCTAATATAAGGAAAATACAGCACAACCCTAAACCTGCCTTCCAAGTTCAGCTTTCAACTTATCACTTACTGCAATACAAAAAAAAATTGTTTTTGGATTACTGTGATCATTGCTTAAATTTACACTGTGTCAGTTTTGAAAATTTAGTAGTTCTCAGGCCGTAGTGAATATAACTTTCCTATGAATTCATATTACCATTTATTATGAATAATTTACTACATAGATTCATTTAGTGACTTCATTATGCTTTGCTATTTTTCATATGAAGTGCTAGTCTAATACCTTTACCTATAAAATGAATAGTAATAAAATTGAGAGTGTTTCTCTATGTGAAAAATCAAACACCTCAGAGGAGTGGCAGTAAAGCCTAGAGCTGCCTGCCTCATTCATTGTCCGTGGTGTATCTGGAGTTAAAGATTTATGAAAGCTTTTGTAACACTGAGATATCCAGGATCCACAAAGTAATAATAAGTGTCAGTTTTGTCCACTTTGCTGATAAAGAGGAAAAAAACTGTCCTGGAATGATTATAAATGATCTGTGTTGGGATTTGTTGCATGATTTTCTTGAGAGATTTCTACAAACATGATCTCCAAATT
>NW_008353213.1:307213-312338 GCF_000622305.1 Nannospalax galili | reverse complement strand
GTGTGTGTGTGTGTGTGTGTGTGTGTGTGTGTGTATGCTACCTGTATGCTGTTGCTAACACAGAGACCTGAGAAGATTATCAGTTTTCCTGGAGCTAGAGTAACAGGTGGTTGTCAGTCACAGGAATGAATGCTGGGAACTGAACTTGGGTCCTCTGGAGGACCAGCAAGTATCAACCTGAGTGGTGTCTCCAGTCACAATAAATCCATCTTGATGAGTTTATCAGGGGTTACGTACATAGTTGTGAACCAGTCTTTGCCTAAAATTAGCAGAAATGACTCACATTCTTCCTACCAAGCTCCTGTTCTACCTGTCTGTGAGTCAACAGTTGAATACATGCAAACAGAACATCAATTACTACCTAGTGTCAAAACACCTGAAGTGACTATAGGCTCAGATGGCACAAGACATAGACAAAACTAGTGGGAAGCTGCACAGTAGTTCACTCTGTCCTTTTTCCTATCAGGAATTCTGCTGGTTTTGCAAAATAGTATCAAAATATTTATGGAATGGCTGTGTTTTTCTGGACTCTGTGGTGTAGAACAGATAAATGGTGGATAGAATTTAGCAGACCAATTTCACTTCAGGACTCTGGAATCCAAGAGAGATATACCCCTAAATGTGACATATTAAAGTGGCATGGTATGTTGTTGACAAGAACAATCAGTTCATCATTGTGATTAATTTTACAAATGACAGTGATTCTCTCCAAAATATAGATGGCCAGGGTAACTAGAAACTAGATTAAGTCATTGCCCATTCGTAGATCTGCATATTTATAATAGTGCAAAAGTAAATTAAATATCCAATCTTTTTAGCATATATGACTCTGTAGAGATTATAATTTTAAGATTTTAGGTACAGAATCAGTTTTCTCTAGAATCAGATTCTCTGTTAGACACAAAATGAATTAGTTTTATATTAGATGAAAAGTTCCATGAGAAGGAAACTCAGGGAATCATTTATCCCATTCCTAGTCTCATCTGGGATGAAGACCAATGGAAATCACTGCATGGAGACAGAGAGTGGATGTTATTTGGATAGGGCTAATCTAGTCCAGATAGTCTGTGGGCTGTCTAGGGATTCAACAACAGCACCTGTGTGAGGTGGGAAATCTCTAGACAAGAAATATGCAAAGCAGATTCAGTTAGATTTGAAAGTTCAGGGTTGTTCAGCAAAGACATTCTGTTTCCATTCTTCTTCGTGAGCTGCATTATTAGATATGGAGAAATGCACATGTAGTATTGCTGTGGAACACATGGCAACACCTGCATAGTGGGCCATGAGCTAAATGAGAGAAGCTGGTAAAAGACTTTGCTCTTCTGCCTCCTAGTTCCTCAGAACTGAGTACATTAATAAAGGCAGCATCATCTTAGAGGAAATAGCTTAGTGACTTGGTAATAATATAATAAGAAATATGTATAAGGGAATGAGAAATACAGAATTGAGTACTAATCCAATCCTGTGACCTATTTTTTAAATTAATGAAGCAAAGAACAGAGAGGGCTTTGTATGTTACAGTCAATTTGAACATGAATGCAGCCATTTTTATTTTTGGTGATTTGCATAATGTAGTCTTAGATGAGACTGTATGTAATGCAAGGCACATGAAGCTTCCTTTAGAAAAAGGTTTTGTTCCAAATAGTATATTCAATAAAGACTGCTTGAGAGCCAGTTACTGTAGTTCATCCCTCTAATTCTAGGACTAAAAAGCTGAGGTCTGTGCTGTGAATTCCAGCCAATCTGTGATACAGATTGAGATACTGTGTCAATTCTCCACCCTCCAAAAACATCCCTTAACTTATGCTTTTTCTTTGCTCACTTCGAAAGCACATACACTAAAATTGGAATGACACAGAGAAGATAAGCATGGATCCTGTGCAAGAATGACACACAAATGAAGCGTTCCATATTTAAAAAAAGATACACCTTTTCCTTTGTGTTAAATATTCTAACCATTTTGTTTCCAAAACTCTTTCTTCCTGGGTTTCATTCTCTTTCTTGGTATTCCCATGAAATGATTTATGCTCTATGTCATAAATGGGGTTTCTGATGCATAGTTTTCACAAGTATATTTAATTTTATACTATAATTTTCAAATTGTAGATTGAATATTTTAACTTATTTTCAGGATTACATATTTTATGCTTCAGTTAGAAACCTCTGCAAAGTCTCTGGTGACTCAGAAAGACCTCGATCCAAATAGAAGGACTCTAGCTATACAACTAATAGGGAATATGAGATCAGCGATGCTTAACTTTACTCTGACATCTTATGGCAATTATTGAGCTCTCTACCCCATACCTGGGCTTTCAGGTACATGAAGACAGGCATGAATAACCACCATTCACAATTTGAACAGCACTTTGTCATTGAAGGGTCTACGACACATTATTATCTGGAAATGCTAGAGAAAACTTGTAAGATAAATTATATTTTAATCATTGAAGAGTGAATTGGGACTAAGAAATCATGAAACAGTTTTACCAAGACAAGGATTTTAAAGGTTTAGTGTTAGCAAGTTTGAAGTTTCTTCCTATATACTTTGAAAATATACATTACCAACAAGGTGCATGTCTCTAGTGCTTCTTCTGAAGTGTCTCATTTATTCTCCCATTGATATTATTTCTCAAATACAAGGAAAATACAATTTTCAGAATATGTGAATAAATGTCTTTTCAGAAGATATACTTATGTGATCTCCAGCCAGCCTTGGACTCAGGCTGGTTACATTTCCTCCACCTCAGATCCCTGGACTTGATTCCTAACTTAGACTAGCTAAACACTCTACCATAGATTGCTAAGTCCCTACTGAGGAAATTCCATCCACTTCCATCTTCCATGGCTCCTGATCAGTCAGACAGACCTGTCCATCCAGGAATTTGTCAAGTCAGATCCTGCCCACTGCATCTCTATTCCGTTCTTCTCACCCACTCCGACCATTTCCCAGCCAGTGTCGGACCCAGGCAGGCTCCAATTCCTCTGTGTCAGATCCCTACACTAGATCCTTAACCTACCCTAGCTAAACAGCTTACCATAGATTGGTAAGTACCTACTCAGGCAGTCCCCCCAACTCCACCATCTTCCCTGACTTCTGATCAGTTGGATAGATCTAGTCTCACCTTGTAGTTTTCTGAAATAGTCATTCCTCCAAAGATGAATGGCCCCTTCCTAAGGAATTCATGTGGTTACAAACTGAAAATGCTCTCTGTTTAGCTGCTTGCCAAAATTTTAATTAGGTTATGTTTACTGGTCTGCTTGTTTCTTTGTTTTTTGCTTCTGAGTATCTATCTTCTGGCAATGCTGGGTTTCTTATTCGTTTATTAACTGGATTTTTACAAATTTCATGCAATGTAATTTGATGTAATTTAGATCCTCTCCCTCATTTGCATCCCCCAGCACCCCACAGTTTCATGTAAATCAAAACTGTATCCTGAAATGCACTTCTGTATGGGTTCATCCAATGGAAAATGGTCAAACTACCACAAATCTCACTCTTCCCTCTCAGCAGCCATCAATTAACAAAAAACAGTTCCTCAGGTAAGGTTTGAGTTTCTTATTCATCTCTCCATGTCCATGCTTGGATGTTGTCTGGTTTGATCTTACCTGGTACTTGTACATGCTGTCATAATTGAGTCATCATGAGTAACTAACCAGTTCATTAGAAAATTCTTTCCCTGTAGTCATCTACCACCTCAGGATCTTACAATCTTTCTGCCTGCCTGCAGTGATCCCATATCCTTGGGAGGCAGAACTGTGATATAGATGTCCTATGCAGTGGTATGTACTCTGTATTCTCTTGTTTCTATACATTGGCCAGCTGTGTTACCTTATTAATTCATGTAGGCAATGTCCCCATGTGTTCCAAACCAGACCAGACCATTGCAAATTGTTTATCAGAAAATTTGTTTCTGCAAATGTCACATGTTACTACATTTTGGGGGACATTTGTTCAACTGGAAATGGATGGAGGCATAGGAGTGTAGTTTCTTGATTGCTGTTATTGTATTAGAATTATGTGCTATACCATTTTTAAACAAGGCATAAGAAAAATTGGAATGTAGAGCTTAAGATGTCCTCTTAAATATACATATTTTGGAAGCTAGAAAAAATTTTGTGTTATAATATTTCTATAAAGTATGCTTTTGTTTAAAATAAGTATTAGAGCATTTATCAGAAACACAAATAAATTCAAAAATCACTTTGCAATCCCTTAGCAGGCATTGTTATATTGTATGTTATACTAATCATTTATTGTCAAAACACAAAGATAATGCTATTTCTTAAGTATGTGTTACTTATAAAGCCATTATAATAAAAATCTATAGGTTTCAATCATGCCTTACTCCTAGTGGACCACACTGCATTTCTAGTTCTTATTTAGTTTCCATGTTTGCCTCCTACCCCTTACTGCCATTTGGTAATATTTTCCATAGTTCCTCAACCTGCCTGAAATTGTATAGTCATCCTGATCCTAATAACTTCAACACTAAGCTCTTTTCCTTCCTCCAGATCTGGAATGCAAATTAGAATTACTAAAAACCTATGAATCACTCCAAGACCCCCAAAGATGAATTGCCTCCAAAAAGGAAGAAGACCAAGATACTGCCACTTGGGGTTTTCCTTCAGCTTCCTTCACTAACATCATGCTCCTGAGGGTTCATATGAAGCTTCTCTGGACCCTGAATTTGTGAGGAACAGGTAAGCCTTGAGAAGCAGACAGTTCGTCAAACTCTCTATCTGAGAAAGGGAGGTTTCTGCTCAATCCATGACTCTGGCACGCACCATCAAGACAGCATTCTTCATTATATTATGTCTTTAGTAGTGAGTGGGTGCATCCTGCTGAAGAGACACTATCCTTTCTTTGTACAACTTTAAGATGCTTTTTGTGATGGCTTCTCCTGGGTGTCAACTTGAATGGATCTGGGATTAACTGAAATGAAAGAGATCCTCTTGATTGGATTATCTGAAGCTGGAAGACACACCCTAAATGTGGGTGTTACCTTCTGATGGCAGCTGGTATAAAAGACCAAGGCAGAGGAGAACGCCAGGCTTCTTGCTGCTTGCCTTCTCTCTCGCTGGTGAGTTCATCTTGCTGCTGTAGACTGAAGACTAGCTGATCTTT
>NW_008353213.1:302294-307189 GCF_000622305.1 Nannospalax galili | reverse complement strand
GCCAGATTGGGACTACTGAGACATCCAGCCTTGTGGACTGAGCCACTACGGATTCTCAGCCTCTCCAGTGTGGTGCAGCCATTGTTGGACTACTCGGACTCTATCCTGTGAGCTAAGTTGATAAATTTCTATACATATATATTCATTCTACCAGTTCTGTTTCTTTGGAGAACCCCAACGAATACAGATTGTAGAACCAGTAGTTGTTCTAGTGAAACAGAATTGAATGGATGAATTTCTTTAATGGGCTTGTTGGTATTTGGAGCAGGCTCTCCAACTCAAGAGTCTTCAGACAGCGTGGAAAGCACTGAAAATTTGTGGTGTAGACTATTGGAAACAATTATGGAGCTAGTCCCATTTGAATCTCCTAACTCACCTCTTGTGAAGAGCAAGAAATTTAGTGACTCTATACATAAAACATTTGATGATTTAAACATTTGATGATTTGTGGAAAAATAAGAAAAATAATGATGCTGGCTGGTTACTTCTAGCATCTCTGGATAAAGTGATGAAGATAAACAATGAGCTTAATGATAAAATTGACAAGCTCCATATTCGAATCAACAGTTTAAATGTTTCCAAGTGTGCCCTGGAATAGAATCTTCTCTCCAGCAGCCAGAGAGCTAAAGCTGCATAAAATCAAGCTGGAGCCCTTATTAAACATTTGGCTGACCTCCAACGCAAATTTAATTCCCAGCCTCAATGGTGTCAGCTGTAAAGGTGAGGGCATTGGTAGGGAAAGATTGGAATCCTGACAGGTGAGATGGAGATGTGTGGGAGAACACTGAGGAGGCTGAGGATTTAGAATCCTCAGATTCTGAGGAACTTGATTCACCTGATGATTTAATTGCCCCACCCTTGCCTGAGGCAACTAATGCCATTGAGGAAACTAATCCCATTCAGCAAGACAAAGCTAATGTCCCTCAGGGCCCAGTTATTGTTGCCTCTAGACCTATAACCAGACTCAAAGCTAAGCAGACCCCTAGCGGAGAGATAGAAAGTGTGGTCCATAAGTAGGTGTGCTACACCACTAAAGAAATTAGTGAATTTGCTAATTCTTTCAAGCAGAAGTCTAATGAATATGTCTGGGAATGGATTTTAAGGGTATGGGATAATGGTGGAAGGAACATAAAATTGGATCAGGCTGAGTTTATTGACATGGGTCCCCTGACTGGAGATTCTAGGTTTAATATGGAAGCTTGTGCAGTTAAAAAGGGTGTTAAAAGTTTATTTGATTGGTTGGCTGAGGTATTTATCAAAAGATGGCCTACTGACAGCTGGAAATACCTGATATCCCTTGGCTTAGTGTTGATGAAGGGATTGTAAGGCTCAGGAAGGCTCAGGAAAATTGGTATGCTCAAGTGGATTCCCAGTGCAACACCAAATTCTCCACATTGGGAGGGCCCAGAGGACATGACTTTTACTGATTTTATAAGATGGAAAGTACTGCGAGAGACACCAGAACGTTTGAAGAGGTTTGTTTTTGCTGTTTTCCTTATGCCATATCTTACAGTTGGAGACGCTGCTGCTCAACTGCATAAATTAAATGTAAATATAATAGGTATAAAAGGCCCTCAGAGTAGGGGCCAGGTGGCACTATTGAATTACCAAAGACAAGGTGAGCATACTTATCATGATGAGCAAAACGATACCTACAATGGCATGACACAAATGGACCTGTGGTACTGGCTAATCAATCATGGTATTTCCAGGGACCAAATACTTAAGTAGGCTGCTAAGGTTTTATTTGATCTGTATAAGCAGAAAAGCTCAAGGACAAATGACAGGAAGTCAGTATTGTAGCGTAGCAAATACAGAATCTTGCTCAATCAACCAATTTCCAGACTTGAGACAGTTGAGAACCCCTTGAATAAAAGGAAGGCTGGGTGCCTTTGAGGAAGGACTTTGTTACAGTACCAATGAGTTATGCAGTTCACTTCTCACCCATCTTCGCCCAGAGGGATCTGTGGCCTTTTACTGGAGTAACTGTACATTGGAGGAAAGGAAATAATCAGACATTCCATGTCCTATTGGATACTGCTTCTGAGTTGACACTGATTCCGGGAGACCCTAAAAAGCATTGTGGCCCTCCAGTTAAAGTAGGGGCTTATGGAGGTCAGGGGATAAATGGAGTTTTGGCTGAAGTCCGACTGACAGTGGGTCCAGTGGTACCTGAACTCATCTTGTGGTTATTTCCCCAGTACCAGAATGTATAATTGGGATAGATATACTTAGGAATTGGCAGAATCCCCACATTGGTTCCTTGACCTGTGGAGTGAGGGCTATTATGGTTGGAAAGGCCAAATGGATACCACTGGAAACACCTCTGCCAGGGAAAATAGTGAACCAAAATCAGTATCGCATACCTGGAGGGATTGCAGAAATTAGTGCTACCATCAAGGATTTGAAAGATGCAGCAGTGGTGATTCCCAGCACATCTCCTTTTAACTCTCTTATTTGGCCTCTGCAGAACACAGATGGGTCATGTAGAATGACAGTTGACTATCAAAAACTTAATCAAGTAGTGACTCCAATTGCAGCTGCTGTACAAGATGTGGTTTATTACTTGAGTAGTTTAATATGTCTCCTGGTACCTGATATGCAGCTATTGATTTGGCAATGCTTTCTTCTCAATACTAGTTCATAAGAACCAGCAGAAGCATTTTGCTTTCAGCTGTCAAGGCCAACAGTATACCTTTACTGTCCTGCCTCAAGGGTATATTAACTCTCCAGCATTGTGTCATAACTTGGTTCGAAGGGATCTTGATTGCCTGACTCTTCCACAAAATATCACACTGGTCCACTATATTGTTGATGTTATAGTGATTGCATCCAGTGATCAGGAGGGAGCAGACAGTCTGGACTTGTTGGTTAAGCATATGCGCATGAGAGGATGGGAAATAAATCCAACCAAATTTCAAGGGCCTCCTACCTCAGTGAAATTTCTGGGAGTTCATTGATGTGACACATGCAGAGACATTGCTTGAAGGTGAAGAATAAGTTGTTGCACTTGGCCCCTCCCTCCACCAAGAAAGAAGCACAACACTTGGTGGGCCTGTTTGGATTCTGGAGGCAGCACATTATTCATCTGGGTGTGTTACTATGACCCGTATATCAAGTGACTTGGAAGGCTGCCTTTGAGTGGCGCCTGGAACAGGAAAGGGCACTCCAACAGGTCAATGCTGCTGTGCAAGCTGCTCTGCCCCTTGGGCCATATGATCCAGCAGACCTGGTGGTGCTTGAAGTATCAGTGGCAGATAAAGACGCTGTTTGGAGTCTCTGGCAGGCCCCCATAGGGGAATCACAGCGGAGGCCATTGGGATTTTGGAGTAAGGCTTTGCCTTCATCTGCCGACAACTATTCTCCTTTGAGAGACAGCTCTTAGCCTACTATTGGGCCTTAGTGGAAACTGAATGTTTGACAATGGGCCACCAAGTCACCTTGAGACCAGAGCTACCCATCATGAGCTGGGTGTTATCTGACCCTCCAAGCCATAAAGTAGGCTGTGCAGAGCAACAATCCATTATCAAATGGAAGTGGTATATATGTGATCAGGCTCGAGCAGGCCCAGAGGGCACAAGCAAATTACATGAAGAAGTTGCCCAAATGCCTATGGTTCCTACTCCTGTTATGATTCCTCCTGTTCTCAAGCATGCACCTATGGCTTCATGGGGTGTGCCCCATGATTGGTTGACTGAGGAAGAGAAGACTAGGCCTTGGTTTACAGATGGTTCTGCATGCTGTGCAGGCACTACTCAGAAGTGGGCAGCTGTGGCATTATAGCCAATTTCTGGAACAACCATGAAGGAAACTGGGGAAGGAAAGTCTTCACAGTGGGCAGAACTCGGGCATTGCACATGGTTGTGCATTTTGCTTGGAAGGAGAAATGGCCAGAAGTGTGATTATATACTGATTCATGGGCTGTAGCCAATGGTTTGACTGGATGGACAGGGACTTGGAAGGAGCATGATTAGAAAACTGGTGAGAAAGACATTTGGGGAGTAAGTATGTTGGTAGATCTCTCCAAATGGGCAAAGGATGTAAACATACTTGTGTCTCATGTAAATGTTCATCAAAAAGTGGCTTCGGCAGAAGATGATTTCAATAATCAAGTAGATCAGATGACCTGCTCTGTGGATTGTCAGCCTCTTTCTTCATCTATCCCTGTCATTGCTCAATGGGCCCATGAACAAAGTGGCAATGGTGACAGAGATGGAGGTTATGCATATGCTCAACAGCATGGACTCCCACTCACAAAAGCTGACCTGGCTATAGCTGCTGCTGAGTGCCAAATCTGCCAACAGCAGAGACCAACACTGAGCCCCTGATAAGGCACTGTTCCCTGGTGTGACCAGCCTGCAACCTTTTACCAGGTTGACTACATTGAACCACTTCCATCTTGGAGGGGACAGCGTTTTGTCCTTACAGGAATAGACACTTATTCTGGTTATGCATTTGCCTTTCCTGCATGTAATGCTTCTGCCAAAACTGCCATCCAGAGACTTACAGAATGCCTTATCCACCATCATGGTATTCTACACAGTATCGCTTCTGACCAAGGAAGTCACTTCACAGCCAAAGAATTGCAACAGTGGGCCCATAGTCACGGAATCCATTGGTCCTACCATGTTTCCCACCATCCTGAAGCAGCTGGCTTGATAAAACGATGGAATGGTCTCTTAAAGACAGTTACAGTGCCAATTAGGTGGCAATAGCCTGGAGGGCTGGGGCAGGGTCCTCCAAAAAGCAGTGTATGCTTTGAATCAGCATCCAATATATGGTACAGGTTTTTTCCTATAGCCAGGATTCACGGGTCCAGGAATCAAGGGGTGGAAGTGGGAATGATTCCACTCACTATCACCCCTGGTGACCCACCACAAAAATTTTTGCTTCCT
>NW_008353213.1:300866-302168 GCF_000622305.1 Nannospalax galili | reverse complement strand
TTCTGATGCCCTTAAGTCAGCAGGCTAAGAAAGGAATAACAGTATTAGGAGGGGTGATTGACCCAGACTACCAGGGGGAAATTGGACTGGTTCTCCACAATAGAGGTAATGAAGATTATATCTGGAAGGCAGGAGATTCCTTAGGGTGACTTTTGGTGTTACCATGTCCTGTGATTAAGGTCAATGGGAAATTGCAACAACCCAATCCAGACAGGACAATAAATGGTTCAGACCCTTCAGGGATGAAAGTATGGGTCATTCCTCCAGGGAAAGAGCCAAGGCCTTCAGACCCAATCCAGACAGGACAACAAATTGTCCAGACCCTTCAAGGATGAAAGTATGGGTCACTCCTCCAGGGATAGAGGCAAGACCTGCACAGGTGCTTGCTGATGGTGGAAGAAATACAGAATAGGTAGTAGAGGAAGGTAGTTACAAATACCAAATTAGGCCGCGTGACCAGTTGTAGCAACGTGGATTGGAATTGACATGAGTATTTTTGTCCTATTTGGTTAAAAATCGGTCTTCTGTACACTCAGTGGTACAGTGCTTGTCTGTCAGGCTCAAGGCTGTGGGAGATGTGTTAAGTGGTTAAGTATTGTGAACCTATATGATTATATTGGGTTATGAGACACTAAAGGACTAAGCATTTCTCAAAGACCTTATCACCTACTCTAAGATATATAATGCATTGGTCATTGTATGATGGGATACTTATATCATGTTTAGTGAAATTATGACCTCAACATTGTTTTCATTTGAAAATTAAGCATGACTTAGAGAGATGTGTTTGGGGGTCAAGTTGACAAGGGGTGGACTTGTGATGGCTAATCCTGGGTGTCAACTTGATTGGATATGGAATTAACTGAAATGAAAGAAATCCTCTTGATTAGATCATCTGTAGTTGGAAGACACACCCTAAATGTGGGTGTTACCTTCTGATGGCAGCCTATATAAAAGACCAAGGCAAAGGAGAACACCAGGGTTCATGCTGCTTGCTTTCTTTCTCGCTGGTGATTTCAGCTTGCTGCTGTAGACTGAGACTAGCTGATCTTTTGGAATTTGTCAGAACTTCAGCCCCACATTGGAACTACTGAGACATTCAGTCTTGTGGACTGAGCAACTATGGATTCTAAGCCTCTCCAGTGTGGTGCAGCCATTTTTGGACTACTCAGAATCTATCCTGTGAGCTGAGCTTATAAATTTCTATACATATATATTCATTCTACCAGTTCTATTTCTTTGGAGAACCTTAAGTAATACACTTTCTGTTTACAATGACAAAAATACTTTGTACCTGTGAAA
>NW_008353213.1:285983-300714 GCF_000622305.1 Nannospalax galili | reverse complement strand
TATAATATATTAGACTGATTTATATGATTGATTCTTGTAATCCAATAGTTGCCCTTACACTGGAGAGTCTGAGAACAAGACTGTTGTTCAGTCCACAAGACTGGAACCATCAGCAATTCCAAATTACTATCTAAGGCCTTGAGTGTCCAACACCCCCCAAGCCCACCAGGCTTGGGTCTTCAACAAGAAAGAAACTCAGACAAAACTCTGAGTTTCATAAAACTCTGAGTTTCATAAAACTCTGAAGTTTTATGAGGAATTTATTTAAAGAAAAACAGTTACAGGTAGGGGAGTGATTACAAGATGGCTCTCTCTGTTGTGAGGATCACAGATCTTATATAGGACTCAGAATTGGGGTCACCAAGGAGATTTTCCTAAAAGGAACAAAAGGGTAACTATGGATACAGCACGTACTGTTGCCCGCAGACTGAACTGAAAACTAACTTTCTAGAAGACCTGCTTTATCATGCAGGTACAGCCTGTCAGCTCAAACCACTGAGGTGGAGAGCTCAGAAGCTCTTAAAGTGGCACTCATCTAATTTCCAATGCCTATGTCGAGCATGGCTCCCAACACTTGAGGGTGATTAGAAATAAACTAGTCTTAAGTTTACCTTAGAAGACAGAAGAAGCTGGGTTCTGATGTCAATGGAGAATGGCAGTGCAAGACAGTGGCAGTAGCAAAAGAATAGATTTCATTTTAGCCCCATGAGACCTGTTCTGTACTGCCAATCTTTAGAACTCTGAGAGAAGCTGCTTTGGAAAGACTGAAAGATACAAAGTTCATGATTTTTTTCACAGGCATTAAAAAAACCCCACACAATTCACTATATAAAACACTATTAACACTAATAATTCCACAGGTACCACCATCTAATCAAAATAATTTTCAGAGTTAATGAAAATGATCAACTTGAGTTCCTATGTTGGTCTCCCTCAGTGATGAACTGTCACCTCAGAGATGTAAGACAAAACAAACCCTTTGCTCCCCAAGTTGTTATTGGTCAAGAGTGTTTTGTTACAGCATAGAAAAGCAGCTAGAATCATAATTAAGATGAATTATAGACTTATTTTTTTACTGTATATTTTTATTGAATTTTGCTGATTTCATACAACACATCTTCACCTATTAGTACCCCTCATAGCCTGCCCCCAGGATTTCATGCATTCTGTGGTGCTGTTTTGGGAGGCCTTAGAAGGTGTGACCTTGCTATAGGAAGCAAGTCACTGGGGGTAGGCTTAGAGAGTTCTTAAGCCTTCCTGGATTTGAGTCACTCTCTGTTTTCTGTGTTTAGCCGTTCCTTTGTAGCCCCAAGCTAAGTAAATTCTTCCTTTCAAAAGTTCTCTTGGTCACAGTGCTTTCTCACAGCTACAGAAAAGTAACTAAAAATGAAATTGGCACCAGGATCATCAGGTGTTGCTGTGGCAAACCTCACCATGTGAGATTTTGAAGGAATGTGGAAGACTTTGGATGTTTGGACTAGAAAAGCAGTTGAATGCTGTAAGCAAAACTTAATGGGCCATTCTGGTAGGAGCCAGGAAGAAAGTACTGCTGAGAACAATGTTGTTCCAGAGGAAAAAAAGGACTTGAACAAAAACTGGGATGTTTTAGTAAAGAGTCTGGCTACCCTGCCCACAGCCTAAGCATGTGCCTGTAGCTAAGTTGAAAAATAGTGGACTAATTTCATTAGCAGAGAATATTTCAAAACTGCCTAATGTAGAAACTGTGATGTGTCTGTTAATGGTGAATATTGTGGAACTCTACAGTGAAAAAGAGCAAATGGGGCAGAAAAAAATACAGAATGTGCAGTTTGGATTGAAAAGAGCACTAGGAAGATTAATTTTGGAAGGCTGAAGGAGAAGATTCCTTTAATATGGTAATTAAAGTGATTAAAGAGAAACCTAGAGATTTGCACTTAAACCATGGAGAGAGTGCTTCCAGGGCAAGACCATACCAGCTAACCACCAACTTGTAAAAGAAAATGCAGCAAGGGTTTTCTACTAGAAAACCACTGGAGAGAAAAAGCTTCTACTGTGGATGAAGCAGGCTGGGGTTCATCCCAAACTTGCAGCCAAACTTGGCAGTATTTTCCACCTGGTGCTGGCTTTAAGGAATAAAAAAATGGAAGAGGGAAGGGGTCATCAATTTTTCTTTCATGATTTCAGAGAGCCACCAAGGCAACAAAGCATGCAGCAGGACATTCCTGGATAAAGAATGCCCTGATAGGCCAAGAGGGCCTGAGAGACCATTGCCTGAAGGTATGGTGGTAAAGTCTTTTTGGCAGTGGAGACCCCAACAAGACATTCATGACACCAGACATGTGAGACATCTGCCAAATACAGCTGCATAGAGGAAGTATAGCAGCCCAAGAGAGAAATGTAACATACAGCAAAGTTGGAGAGGTTGAGATTTCTAAAACCTTTGGAAGTAAAGTCCCCAAAGTCATATGTGGAGCTACCAGATTTAGTCTTTACTCTGCTGGTTTTCTATCTTGTTTTAGTCGAATATTTCCTCATTATGCCTCTGTTCCTCCCTTTTGGAATGTAAATAAGTATTCAGTTCCAGTGTATGTTGGGAATATATAATTTGTCTGTTAATTTTGCAGGGTTACAATTAGGTGACTTCCCTGACTCTCAGAAGAGACTTTGGACTGTGGCCTTTTGAATAGCATTGAGACTGGTAAAGACTATGGAGACTTTGAAGACTAAAGACATGTTGCATTTTATATGGTCATGAGCCTATGAGGGGCAGGGACTGCAATGTGGTGGTTTGAATGATAATTCAAACCACAGGTTCAAAGTATTTGGCCGTTTTGTCCCCAGTTGACGGAGCTGTTTTGAGAAGTCTTAGAACATGTGTCCATGCTGGAGGAAGCATGTTACCGAGGGTAAGCTAAGTTCCCTTGGTCACAGAGTTTTATCATAGCAACAGAAAAGTAACAAAAAGTATGCAAGCATGATTTCATGTGAGTATCATTACACACTCGTGGAAGTTAGTTGACTTTCATGAATCAGTTCTCTTGTTCTGCTTTAGTGTTTCTTCTTGTCTGTGTACTTCAGGATGGCTGGTCTGAGAAGTTCTGTAAAGTTCTCTTATGTCTCTCTACTTTTCCCAATCAGGATTGCTGAAATTTCAGAATTACAGTATTGGCTGGATTCAGCTTTTTTATGTGAATTCGAGGGATCAAAGTCAATTTGTTAATGTTTTATGGCACTGCCTTTACCCACTGTCATCTGAAAATCCCTGAAATTTTTTTATTCTTTTTTTGTTTTTTTGTTGATTTTCATTGGTTTTGGTCTTTTTGAGACAGTGTCTCCCTGTAACCCTTAGCAGGCTTGGAACTCACTATGTAGACCAGGCTGACTTCAAGCAGAGATACACCTGCCTCTACTTCCTAAGTGCTGGAATTAAAGGTGTGCACCACCGAGCCCAGGCTAAATTTAAGAGTCTTCAGATACAAGTATCTTTTTAAAAAAAAAATGCTTATTGATAAACATTACCATTGAAATCTCCGTAATGACTTTATATGCATTCTTGGGTGCCAAGGATCGAAGTATAAGTGACTGTGACTAGTAATAATCAGATGCATAGAGATTAGAGATGCATGTGCCAACATCTAAGTGTTAGTAGTATAAACAATGAATCTTTCTGTAAGAAACAGTATATTTTTAAATGATTCAATTTTATGTCTTATAGGGTTTATACTGAGTTCAGTATTGTATAACAGTATTAATTCAACTGTGAGACAAAAAATTTACAGCCACTTTTGAGAGATGTATCTTTGCTCTGGAAATTGTTATTGAACATGTTAAAGCTGTAACAAAATGTTTCTTCTAATCATGTGGTTATTAAATGAATAAATTAAAAATGTTTATTGAGCTTTGGTAACTTCATACAACATTTCTTAATCAAATTTAGGTCTTCACACATATGCAGACCTCCTACTACCCCCACCAGACTTCATGTGTTCCACACATGAAGTTGAAGGGGCAAATCAAGAGAGCAGGAATGGAGGGAAGCAGGCGTTATTGGGGGACGGTGGGAATATAGGGGCACTGGGACTGAGGAGGGATGAAGGAGGCCAGGAGAGAGGGAACAGTGTAGAAATGAATGAATTGGGGGGGTGACTAGGAAAACCAGAGGGAAATGTGTTGCCCCTGAAACCCATGAGAAATGCCCATACAGTATCTATGCATTTGAGCACATGTATTCCTGGGAATAGCTTGGCAAGGAACACAGTGCCAGACAGAAGACCTCCTCTTTAGTGGTTGGTGAGAATGATTCAGGAGATGCCAAAAATAACACAGGCTATTGCCAAACATCTTTGTTATCACCCAGAATTAGTAGTTAAGACACTACTACCGAAGACAGGACATAATTTGGATTCAGGACTTAGAGTAATGGAGCAAGAACTAACCTGAGTTCTTGTACCCGAAATTTAGCTATCATGATGCTAAATGATAATATGCCAATCACCAAGAGAGAAAAGCATCAATGGTTCAACCCAGCCCTAAACCCTAATAAACAATATGACAGGACAGAAAACTATCTCTATTGGTGCAATGGTGGCACTATTATATGGGGGCAATCAACAGCCATCTAATTGGAACTAAAACCCTCTAAATGGGAGTAAACTCATGGGTGGCCCTTTAAACTCAGACAAATACACATGTCAAGAGAGGACATAGATCCTAGAAAAATCCATATGTCTTTCACATTTCTAGAAAAATTAATTTTCTTACTATATGCTAAATATGGATCCTTATATTTATAGAGAAGCATACTGTACACCACTCATCAAAGAAGCTTCTTTTTACAACAGATGGAGGCTAGGGCAGATTCCACAGTGGCTCAGACACAGAGAATATACATGTGAGAGATGCCAAATTCTAGGTGACACGTCTAAAATTGAACCTCTACAGCAAAGATGCATGGAACAGGGCAGAACAAGGGGTAGCCTGGAAACAAATGCATCTCTCAACGCTCACCAGTAAACCTTCCTTATAACATAGTGTGAGGCATACAGAAGGCCACAACTGGCCACATTTTAAAGAATAAGAGACAGCAGAGTATGTATCATTACATAGGACACCTATACTCAACCTCACTCACCCATTACTCAGGGACCATGGTGGAAGACGGGACAGAAAGATTGTGAGAGTGAGGGCTGGTTCATGAACACAGAGAAGAGGTTGCTTTCAGGCCACTGGATCTATAATATAATCTACCATCTGGTATGGTGATTCTCCCCAGTGTTGTTCTTTTGCCCAAGACTGCTTTGGTTCTCTGGGGTCTTTTGTGAATCCATATGAATTTTAGGTTAATTATTTTTAAGTTCTGTGAAGAATGTTGTGGGTATTTTGATTGGGATTGCACTGAATCTATAAATTGCTTTTGGTAAAATTGTCATTTTCACAGTATTGATTCTGCCAATCAGTGAGCATGGTAGGACTTTCCATCTCCTAGTGTCTTCTTCTCTCTTTATTAGAGATTCAAATTTTCATTGTCGAGATCTTTAATGTCTTCAGTTAGGTTTATTCCTAAATATTTTTTGAAGCTATTTAGAATGGGAGGGTTTCCTTGAATGCTTTTTCTTATTGCTTGTTATTGGTATATAGAAAAGTTACTGATTTTTGTTAAGTTGATTTTGTAACCTGCCTCTTTATGAAAAGTATTAATCCACCTATCTTGGTTAAACTTTCAAAGAACCAACTCTTAGATTCAATAACTTTTTGCATTGATTTCTTTTTTCTATTTCATTAATTTCTGCTCTGGTTTTTGTTGTTTCTTTTCATCTATTAGGTATGGGGTTGAGTTGTTCTTGCCTTTCCCGACTCTTGATTTGCACTGTTAAGTCATTTACATGTGCTGTTTTTGGTTTATTAATGTAGGCACTAATAACTCTAAGCTTCCCTCTTAGGATTGATTTTAAGTATCCCAGAGATTTTTTCTGTTATATTCTCATTTTCATTTAGTTCCAGCAACACTTTTATTTCTTTCTTAAGTTTTTCTTTGATCCATTTATCATTCAGGAGTGTGTTGTTTAATTTCCATGAGTTCGTGTAGTTGCTAGAACTTCCTTTGCTGTTGATTATAAGCTTTATAGCCCAGATCTTCAACTTCACCATCCAGTCTTCATATTCTGTTTTCCATTTCTTTTATTCTGCTTGTGACACTCCTGTTGTTTCTAATTGGTTTATAGAGTTTTTCAATCCCATGTTCATTTCATTATTTCTATCGCTTTGCTGAATTCATGTTTCAAGGCATGAATTGATTTTGATATTTTATTAAGCCACATATTTATACATCCTTGGACTTCCATCACACGTTGCTTCCTTTCCTCTTTGAGTTCTTTGAGTTTTTTGTGTTTTCTTTAAGTTCTTTGATCATGTTTATGATTGTTCTTTTAAATTCTGCGTCCTGGAGTTCATATCAGTGCACCTTTTTTTTTGACTTTTATATAAGTTTTTATTTATGTTTTTGTTGCATATACATTGAATTGTACAGATAATAATCATTACATAATTCTAAGTTACTCAAAACCAATTTTTTCACAGACTTGAGATACACTCTTTAATGATTTTCATTATTTTTATCGCTAATGGTAAAATTAATGTCCTCTGGGTTTTTGCTTCTACAGTTTCTCTTGGACACTTCTCACATATTCTGTTATGTTTATTTTTAAGCATTCCCATTTAAATGTGACAATGGCAGGTAATATCTTACAGTCAGGTTACTGACTAAAATTTAAAATAGTGAGCACAGTTATTGTTGTTGTTGGTAGTGGTGTAGGCACTGAACGCTGGTCTTTGTAGGCACTCTAAGCAAGTGCTGTCTTTAGTAGCTACACCTCCAAATCCTTTGTGCCTTTAGCTTTTTAAAATTAACTTCTTATAAATATGAGGGGGATGTGCATGTGAGTGGAAGCAAGAGGTGTTGGTTCCTCCAAATCTCAAAATACAGGCAGTTGTGGTTACATACAACAGTGACTGATGTGGTTGCTGGGAATTGAACTCGGCTGCTCTGGAGCTTCCCTGTATCACAGTTTCATTCTAAGCTGGACAATTTGAACTTAGTAGCTGGAAGAAATTAATATTTTCTTCTTCCATTTGAAATATACAAAAAAATGTAAAACACTTCTCAATTGCATTAATTGTCTGTTAATAAATATCAACTCTAGAATTGTATCTGGCATGCCTCAAATGCATCCAAGCCAACAAAACACTTGTCTTAATTTAATTTGTTATATTTTTGTAGCTGTAAAAATCCACATCTCACTTTATGTTTAAAAGTGGAAGACAATGCAGCACAAACGTCTTTACTCAGGTAAGGCTTTCTGTATTTTATAATAAATGATGTGATTAAATACTACAACAATAGAAACGAATAATGCTACACTGTCCACTGTCATAGTGGCCTATGTGTTTAATGCTTTCTGCAGTTTCTTATAGCCACCACAGTAAACAGTATAATCAAATACATTTTATACAGAAAATTCCCTTTATTCTCTCACTTTTTAGAAGCTGAGATTGTTTAAATATGTTAACTCTCTGCTTTAACTGATGAACATCCTAGTGTTATCGACACACATTGATGGCAGACTGACTGTGCCTGCCTATTCAAAACCTTTTGTGGAGTCTACAAGTGAGCCTAGATCTGCATGTGGAGTGATCTTTTTGATGCCTCTCTTTTCCTTTTATGCCAACATCTATGGACTGTGATCCTTTTCAGCTACCAGATTATGCTTAGAAACAGAGCTGCTTTTTACTTTTTCTTGGACACTGTATTTAAAAAAAAAATACTGAGTTTTTGTAATTTTATACAACAGTACATTTTTAAATTTAGACCCCCACCCCAATTGATGTCACCCACGTACCAATTGAACCTTATGTATTTTTTAATGCATGTTAAGTCTGATTCCATCAAGCATTTGTACCCAAATGTCCGTCATTGTAAATTTGTCCACCAGAGTCTAGTCAACCCATCTAGAGATCATATATAAAGCATACTATCCATGATCCAGCATCATTCAACGCCAATAGTTCTCAGTCCTGGAACAACCTGCCAAGCATTTCTCCCCTCCTCTAGGCCCCTGTCTAATTGAGTAGGCATGGGTCCTGTGTTCCATGCCACCAGTGCTACAAATTCACACATGCAAGCTTCCAATGACCAGTAAGTCCCTGCTTCTGAATGCATGATTTCTCTTAAAATCTTTCCACTTCCTCTTCCACAATGGTTCTTGAGCTGTAGGCCTGTGAGAGTCAGTATTTGAGTCCCCATTCAAGGATACATATTCTGCAGTCTCTTTTATTTAAAACATGGCCAGTTGTGGCCTTCTGTATGCATTGAACTCTGTTGTGTAATCTTTACTGGTGAGAGTTGAGGGATGCATTATTTTTCTCTCTACCCCTTGTTCTGCTAAGTTAGATGAGTCTTAGGTGAAGAGGTTCACATGTAGATGTGTCACCTAGTACTTGGCATCTCTCAGACATATATTTTCTGTGTCTGACCAGTTGTGGAATTCTTCAGTCAGCTCCATCTGTTAAAAAAGAAGCTTTTTGAATGGGAGGTGTATAGTAAGCTTACTTGTAAATATAAGAATCCATGTTCAGTTTATTGTAAGAAATTTCATTTGTCTGGAGATATGAAATAGGTAGGATTTTCTCTAAGATCTATGTTCTGTTCTGCCATGTGGGAGGATGAATTAAATGGGAGTGCTAATTGCATTGAACATATAAATATAAACCCATGAGTTACTGGAGCCATCATGACAATGCATGGGAAAGAATCACCATATGTCTACACACAACTCTGTGAGTGTGTGTTTTGTTCTATTTATAAAGAACTACCTTCTTCCTATTTTTTTCACATGAGAAACAGTTGTAGAAAAAGGATTCAGTAAACATATTTAACTTTTTTACAATTTTTACAAAACCTTTATTGAGAATGTCATGCATGCTTATAAGGTGTTTTGATCAAATCCATGCCCACTCTCTCCCCTCCAACATTCTGCCCTCTGAAGAGGTAATCCTAAAATCTTTTAAGGACTAGATACAAGCTCCCAAATACTTTTGACATTTTTGGTCTTTGGACCAGAGTATGTTGCTAACAGGCCCAAGGATATTTTGACTTTTAGCCAAGAAACTGGCTAATTTCTTTGGGGTCTTTTTACCCTAACTGGCTATCCTATTCCTCCCTCCTATTCTTATCACACCATCCTCTGATGGGGTTACCCAAATTGCCAGTAGGGAATAGAGACAGAGACCATTCTGGCTTCTTCCATGCTGAACAGGGAAGCAGGGTGAGGAAATTGGAGTACACCTTCAGTGGACCTATCTAAAAGACTTCGAAATTGCCTCTTACTCTGTCATCCTCAGACCTCCTTGGGAAGTCCAGAGTTTGTTTCTGATGCTCTGAACTTCCATTAGCTAAACATGGTGATTATCCTCATCTGTCCATATTTCTCACTTCTAAATACGGTGGAGGTCCCTAGTCGAGTAATTATATTGTAACAATGAAAAGGAGTTCTGACCTCTATGGAAACAGCTATGTATCTTAATAATATATACTTTTTTGTCCAAAATAAGTCAACTCTTTTTAAAGGGATATTACTTTTAATCAAAGAAACTCTAATCTCATAATTTAGGAGTATTTATCATCATTTTCAATTATAAAATGCTCAGAAAACTAATTATCATATAAATCTCTTCAAAACACTTTTTAAAAATTATTGTATTTTTTTTAGTTTCATGGCCAAGTATTGTATTTCCATCATTTTTCTTCCCTTCCCAGTCCCCCCTCAAACTCAATCCATTATACCATCTCCTTCACAATAAATTTTGTCCTTTTTGAGACGGGGTCTCCTTGTATCCCCAGCTGTCCTGGAACTCACTATGTAGACCAGGCCAGCCTTGAACTCACAGAGATCTGCCGGCCTCTGCCTCCCGAGTGCTGGGATTAAAGGTATGCACCACCACGCCTGGCACAATAAATATTTTTTTCAGTGCATATTTTATTAAATTTTTGTGAACGTCATACAAAACATCTTAAAACGTCTTAATCTGGGCTTTAGAGATGGATCAGTGGTTTAGGACCCTGGCTACATTTTCAGAAGATGAAGTTTTAATTCCCAGTATCCATGTGGTGGTTGATGACCACCATCTATAATTCCAGATACAGGGGATCCATTGCCCTCCTCTGGCTTCCACATTGCACAAAATGGGTGCACTTACATACATGCAGACAAAACATTATGCACATAAAAAATAAAAACAAATAAATAAAAATAAAAATCTTAATATTTATGCTCCCTACCATCCATAACCCATAGTCCCCCATCTTGCCCTCTTCTTTTATTATTCTTATTATATATGCATTTCTACATTCATATATACATTTGTGTGTTTATACTTTTTACTAAGTCCATTTAATGGTCTGACCACTTGGGATTAGATAACCTTAGGAGCTAAACCTGGAGAAATCTGATCACATGTGTCTCTTTATCTTAAGGTGGGACCTTGTGAAATTTTCCCCATGAAAATTGCCACGTCAACTGCTTTTGTCATTATGCAGATCTTATTCGGCTCCATTACTGTGAAGATTTCATGTGTGTAACTTCTCTATCATGTCTAGAATGCATTAACTAGCAACAGGTATCTGGTTTCTTCTGACTCTTATAATCTTTCTGCCTCCTTTTCCAAGTTATCCCCTAAGCCTTATGTGTAGAGATTGTATTATAGACATATCACCTAGGGTTTTACATTTCATGGTCACTTACTCTCTGCATATGACCCATTATAGAACTTTGTAATAGTCTCTATCTGTTGCAAGAAGAAGTTGTATGAATGGTGCAATCTACACTTTTCTGTGAAATAGGAATGCTTATTTAGAATATAGTAAGAAATTATGTAAAAATGTAAGATGTGAATGTATATCCTGAAGTAATCACAAGAACCTGGAAAATAGAGATTAAGGATGGCGGCAGGGGCTTGGGGAGGAGTGGAGAATAAGAAGGAGCTCAAGAGAGGGAGGCTTAGTAGGACAGAGGAGTTATGAAGGTGAGAATAGGGAAAATGGGGGACTCTAGGGAAGGAAGAAACAGGGCTATGCAGGGAGAGAGAGAGAGGAAAGATATATAAGTAATACTTTGGTAATTTGAGAAAACAAAAGTAATGAAGTATTTCATAAGATTATTAAAATTGTATGTACTATATATTTATGAATACATGTCTATAGCTGAAGACCATTACAAAAGTTACTGCACCAGGCAAGGGGACCCTCCCTTTGAGTAGTTGATCAGAGTAGTTCAAGAGACTCCCAATATATTATAGTCTGTTTCTATAGCTCTTGATTGCCTGCCAGAACTTGAAAGTAAGACCCTACTACTGAAGGCATGACATACTTTAGACACAGGACTTAGAGAAATTGAGATGCTACTGACCTGGAATCACCATCCCAGAATACTAACTCTCATTGTATTAGAAGACATTATGCAAGCTGCTAAGGAAGAGAATAAATCAATGGTCCTTCCAGCTGTAAAGTCTAAAAACCACAGCAGTGACCAGCCTGGCAAACTATTTCTATTGGTGCAGTCATGAATTTTTTCTTCTTGAGAGTACTCAACAGTTGTCTAATTGTACTTACAGTCCACTCAGTAGGAAGATACACATACATGATACTTTAAACAGCCAAGTATAAATAGCTGGAGAGGTCATAAGTCCCCAGAGAAGCACCTACTACTGTCATCTTCTTTTTAAAATATTTATTATTGGCTCATGTTCCTAACTAAATGACAGAGCAAGACAGAGAGACACAGAGAGACAGAGAGAGAGCGAGAGAGAGAGACAAAGACAGAGAGACATAGAGACATAGAGACAAAGATAGACAGAGAGACAGAGACAGAGATAGACAGGCAGACAGAACTTAAACTTAAGATGATAAATGAACTCACATCAGATCCTAGTCTTTGGAGTCTGAATATAGCAAAAAGCCCTTGTAGCCAGGCATAATTTTTAACAGAAAATCATCAATGTTTATATTGAAATATACTGTTTCTCAGTGTACATGGTGTGATCATCTGTGATTTTATTCGATTAAACAAAATTACTACAGTGCGTTTATGTAAATCATTATAACCTTGAACCAGGAGGGAGCAGGGAAATGGCTCAGGGATAAATGCTGATTACTGTTCAAACATGAGTCTGAGTGCTTGACTTTGAACTCCCAACATCCACATAAAAGGCAGATACAGGCATGTTTGTGCCTATGAGCTCAGCACCATTCTTTTTGTATGTTTATGTTATAAGGTGTGTGCTTTTATTAAACTGCTCATCAATTCCTTGATGCCTGACATCTCAACCCACTCCCAGGGAGACCAAAGGCCTTTATACATTTCACGTTTGGAGGGCAAAAAGAAGGGAACAAGATGACTGTTCATTCAAAAATAAAAACAGTAAGAAGGTATTAAGGTAGAAGTTAAAAAAATTGCAGTGCATAGCTTAAACAAAACAATGCTGTGTCATCCTCCTTTGGAAAGTGGAGGTGTCTTTTGGGAGAGTGAGGAATTCCTGTAACCAGGGATACTAGGAATGACTATTTAAAAAATATGTACAATCGTATTTCCCAGTCACATTGTAGAACTTGGGGCTGCTTGCTCCAACAGACTGCTGTTGCCTTCACCATTCATGTTATTTATATTTATTTATTTATTTATTTATTTATTCATTTATTCATTTATTATTTATTATTTATTTTAAAATATTTTATTACTTTTATTTTATTTGTATGAGTGTATTACCTGTGTGTATCTGAGTGCACCCATGTCCTACAATGCTGTGGAGGTCAGAAGAGGGCTTCAGATTCCCCTGGTATAGGAGTTAAGGACGGTTCATAGCTGCCATGTGGGTGTTGGGACAATTCATGTTTTTAAATTCACAGTCAAAAGCATCAAAACAAAACAAAAGATTTTTTAAATTAAAAACAAAGCCATGCCAGTGTTGTCTCAATTTGTTTTGTTTTGTTTTCTGAGCAAAGTTAGGTTTTATCAAGAAAAGGTATAACAGCTCACTCAGTAACATTCGGCCTAGAAGCATTTGCAGTACATGATGGAGGGTTCGGACTCATCAGGACTCGTTGTATTCCTGTTTGCTTATCCACGTCTGCTGCAACCTTGACAGAAAGGCAGGATGGAGCCATCAATCCACACCGAGGATGTGAGCTCAGTAGGAGAGTTAATCTTGAATTTCATCATGCTGGGAGCCAGAGCAGTGATCTCTTTCACCATCCTGTCTGCAATGCCAGGGTACCTGTAGTGCCACCAGACAGCACAGTGTTGGCATAGAGGTTCCTGCAGGTGATGATGTCACACTTCATGATGGAATCAAGGGCAGTTTCGTGGATACTGCAGAATTCCATGCCCAGGAAAGAAGGCGGGAAGAATGTCTGGGCCATTGAAAGCACTCGTTGCCAATGGTGATAACTTAGGCATAGCTCTTCTCCAGGGAGAAGGAAGATAGAACAGTGGTCATGTCTTGCTCGAAGTCCGGGGCAAAGTAGCACAAAGCTTTGATGTTACACATGATTTCCCACCCGGCTCTGTTGGTGAAGCTGTAGACAACAAGGTCAATCAGGATCTTCATACAGTTACCTGTCAGGTCCCCTCAGCCAGGTCCCGACGCAGGATGGCCTGTGGGAGAGATTTGTCCTCATAGATGGGCACAGTGTGAGTGACCCTGTCAGCCGGAGCCCATCACGATGCCACTGGTAGGGCCAGAGGCTTGCAGAGACAACATGGCCTGAATGGCTATATACATGGCTGGGTTGTTTAAAGTCTCCAGGAGAATCTGAATCTTCTTTTCAAGGTTGTCCTTGAGGTTCAGATAGGCCTTGATGAGCATGGGGTGTTCCTTGATATCCCGTACAGCTCATTAGAAAATGCCAGGTGTTGTGAGAGATCTTCTCCATGTCATCCCACGTGGTGACAATATGTTCGATGGGGGTGGAGGGGCAGCTAGGTATTATCATCATCATGAAGTTGGATTCACACAAGTCATGTCAAACTGGGTGGCCAGTGTGGACCTGCATACTACCAGATGCAGGGTGGACACAGACTTAAAAGTCCCAGCATCATTCTTGAGGATGCATAACTGGACGAGGATTCTTTGTAAAAAAAAAAACAAAAACAAAAACAAAAAACAGTTTAAATCAAGAGATTTTCTACCTATGATCTCAGGTGCTAGCTGTCCTTGACATAAAATGTTCCAGGTCTCAAGATAAAACTGACAACAGATGTTTGGGTGATCATAGTACAAACACTCATGGAGAAATCACCCTCCATTTCATGTCCTCAGTTCTCTATTGGTACCTCAAAACTGATAATTTTTTTAGTTTTCAAAAACATAGTTTTTATGTCTTCTTCTTATTAATCACTACTGTCAGCAATATCACCAAAGTCCTCTCCATTGATTCAACTTATAACACACCTCACAGGTGAGGCAAAAGTGTGATACTGGACTACCCAGCTGCTTTTTGGGCAGTAACTCCATCTGATAATGTTTCTCAGAGAAATAACTGGGACTGTAAGGTCACAGATATTTTGAAATAAGGTTCAGGAAGGTTTCTCTGTTTCCTTTTTCCCTTCTCTTTGGCTCCAAAAACACAGACATAACAACAATTACTATGACTTTCTTAAGAATAATGTATTTTTTTTCTGCATACATATCTGGGTTGTGAGAT
>NW_008353213.1:283235-285460 GCF_000622305.1 Nannospalax galili | reverse complement strand
AAGAAAACAGAAAGAAGAAAAAAACATTTCTCAGGGAGCCTCATTTTCCCTGGAACATTGATTAGTATTTATTTGCTTTACTAAGTGTTCAGGCAACCAGCGGGCTGCGTCATGTTGCTGTGAATAAATGCAGACAGATCCTCTGCCCCATATCAACACTGGATCTGGGCCATGCCACGAATTATCCAGAGGATCTTTCCATTTGACCATGGCATAATGTCGTTTTGTTTCTGGATGCCAAAAGCGATCTGCAGCTGATTTACCATGAGCGTCCAATTTCAAAAAATTCAAAATAAAAAGCACATGATTCAATACATTTCTGGGGGATCCCCTACTGGGATACCACTCCCCCTTTTTATTTTATGCAAAGTAGTTTTAATAAGCAAATGAGCTCTTTCAACTATGCCTTGTCCTTGTGGATTATAAGGGATACCAGTAGTATGCTGTATGTGTAAAGTATCACAGAATTTCTGAAAAGCATGAGAAACATATCCAGGACCATTGTCCATCTTAACACCCTTAGGAATACCCAAAATAGAAAAGCAATGAAGCAAATGGGCAATAACATGTTTAGTAGCTTCCCCTGTTTGCAAGGAAGCACAGAGAAAACCACTGAAAGTATCAGTGCAAACATGAACGTATTTAAGTTTGCCAAATTCATTATAATGAGAGACATCCATTTGCCAAAGCATATTAGGAACAAGTCCCCTAGGATTGACTCCTAAGTGGGGAACAGGAAGGAAAGAAGCACAAGTCTGACATCCTTTAACAACTTGTCTAGCCTGTTCTCTGGTAAGATTGAACATCAATCGCAAAGAAGCTGCATTGAGATGATGTAACTCATGAGCCTGTTGAGCTTGTGCAATATTAGACGTAGTAGCAAGAGCAACAAGCCTGGTGGCTGTATCAGCAATCTGATTGCCCACCGTTAATGGCCCTGGAATATTAGAGTGTGCTCGAATATGTCCTAAAAAGAATGGGGCTGTTCTCTGGCGAATAAGGTGCTGGCACTGATGAAACAGCTCAGCAGCTTCAGAAATATGCCCAATTATAGGAACAGTTTCCAGAAGAGGTACAGAACGAGCTATGTATGCACTGTCAGTATATACATTAAGAGGCGTATCTGGAAATGCAGAAAAAACTGATATAATGGCAGACAATTCCACAAACTGTGCAGAAGTTTTATTAGTTTGAAATCGCACAACTTGATCATTCCAAGCATAGGCTGCCATCCCATTAGAGGAACCATCTGTAAAAACTAAGAAAGTAGTAGATAAAGGTTGATGGCTGGTAATGCGTGGAAAAAAGAAAGCATGCAAATTGCAAAATTGAATGAGCTTGTCAGGTGGATAATGATTATCTATAACTCCTGAGATTGCAGCACAAGCTATTAGCCAAGTATCTGAATTCTGGACTAACCAGTTAACATGAGCTTTAGTATAAGGCTGTACAATATGAAAAGGGTCCCACACCAAAATATCAGGGCTGTGGCCCTGACCATTAATTATTAAATCAGCTACTGCATCATGTGATCCCAACCAATAATCATTAAGTCAGCTACTGCATAATAATATGGAAGCAATACCCTTTTGGGGGAGGCAGGTAAATGTACCCACATAATAGGATGATCAGGCTCCTTCCAAAGAGGACCCATAGGTGATAGCTGAGTATTAAAAATCATGAGCCATAAAGGTTTACAATAATCAACATTAGTAACAAATTGATTAGCAATTGCTTTCTCAACTCTGTGTATTGCAACTCTAGCCTCTTCAGTAAGTTTTCTGGATGAAGTTGGCTTTGCATCTCCTTTAAGGATGTCAAAGAGAGGCTTCAAGTCGCCAGTAATCAATTTCAAGTAAGGACGTAGCCAATTAATATCACCCAATAGCTTTTGGAAATCATTCAAAATTTGTAATTTATCAAGTCTAAGAATAGCCTTTTGATTAGTTATCCTTTGTCCATCAAGTTGAAAACCTAAATAAGAGTAAGGATCTTGCATTTGCACCTTCTCAGGAGCAATTTGCAAACCCGCATCCAACAAATCAGATTTCAATTGAGCAAAACATTGCAACACAGCTTCTCCTGATGCACCTGCTATCAGGGTATCATCCATATAATGAATTATGTACATGGAAGGTCAAAGACTTCTAGTATTTTGAAGAGCTTCAGCTACAAATTTCTGACAAAGAGTAGGGCTATTAGTCATCCCTTGAGGCAAAACTTAC